>NC_059077.1:132632630-132812116 GCF_020497125.1 Mauremys mutica
GCCCTCAGCCTTGAATATTCCTGGTGCTTAAGCACCTCGAGCCCATATAAGCTGCGGCCCCTGTCATCCCCCTTCAACAGGAAAACTCCCTTGGACCGTTTCTGGATGCCACTAAAAATATAAAAATCTGCTTCCCTGCTGTTAATTTACTGCTACAGGAGACTTGATGCAGTGACATACTTTCCCTATATTCCATCAAACTCTGCATCACATCTCTTGAGTATTTAAAAGAGTATCTCATATTTGTCTATGTAAAGTATCAGAACTGTTTACAAATTTTAGGATTGCCTTTTGCTGCATTACTCTTGCCTGTGAATCCAGCTCTTACAGTCCCATTTGGTTTCACCGCACTGGGGAACACAAGTCACACAAACAATGTCCTTAGACACTCCAGTCTCCCAGTATCACCACCAGACCCACTCATCCTGGGGATGAATGGTTATGAAAACCAACACCCCAATAAAAGAAAACGGTTCTCTCGATCCCAAAGGACCAAGCCCCAGCCGTAGATCAATATACACATCTGATCCTACCCACAAATCACGCTGTTGCCAATCCTTTAGAATCTAAAATCTAAAGGCTTATTCATAAAGGCAAAAAGGTAGAGATGAGAGCTAGAATTGGTTAAATGGAATCAGTTACATAGAGTAATGACAAAGTTCTTAGTTCAGGCTTGTAACAGTGATGGAGTAAACTGCAGGTTCAAATCAAGTCTCTGGAGAACATCCCCCGCTGGGATGGGTCACTAGTCCCTTGCGTAGAGCTTCATTTCCTAGCAAAATCCCTCCAGAGGTAAGAAGCAGGACTGAAGACAAGATGGAGATGAGGCATTAGCCTTATATAGGCTTTTCCAGGTGTAAGAACCTTTGTCCTTACTGTGGAAAATTACAGCAAAATGGAGACTGGAGTCACATGGGCAAGTCCCTGCATACTTTGCTCAGTTACAAGGAGTATCAGCCTTCTCTGCATGGGTCGATTGTGTAGCTGATGGTCCTTAATAGGCCATCAAACGAACTTATCAGAGCTAACACCAACTTGTCTGCAGTGTCACCCAGAAGCAGAGCACAAATACAAAATACAGACAGTACAGAGCCAATACTTATAACTTCAACTACAAAATGATACACAGACATACAGACAGCATAATCATAACCACCAACCCATAACCTGGTCTTAGCCACCGTATATGACCACCTTTACCTAAGATTTGGTGCCACTACAGGACCTTGGTTGCAAACCATGTTCTATATGGTCCCAGTTTATATCAATAATGTCACACACACACAAATGAGTGGAAGCGTGCGCGTCATTCATCCAATAGGTCAATTTGGCACATTAGCCAGGAGGAAGCAAATCGTGAGCATTTTCGACCGCAAACCCCATCCCTCCAGATTTGCAACCATCCCTGGACCGGTGACAGGTGCATAGGCAGCCAAGTCATTGGAAATAATCAAGGAGGAAGCCAGTGGAGGACATGAAAGGGGCCACTCTGGTTATCACCTTGGGGTCAGGGGAGTGCACTGTACCCCCAAACCTTACCTCCCCTTTTCACATAATCACACTCAAAAAAGTGAAAGTGCGCGCCTCATTCATCCAATAGGTCAATTTGGCACATTAGCCAGGAGGAAGCAAATCGTGAGCATTTTCGACCGCAAACCCCATCTCTCCAGATTTGCAACCATCACTGGACCAGTGACAGGTGCATAGGCAGCCAAATCATTGGAAATAATCAAGGAGGAAGCCAGTGGAAAAAATGAATGGGACCACTCTGGTTGTTACCTTGGGGTCAGGCGAGTGCTCTGTACCCACAACCCTTACCTCCCTATTCACGTATTCACACATAAAAAAGTGAAAGAGCATGCCTCAAGCATCCAAAAGATCAGGGTTCAGCAACCTTTCAGAAGAGCTGTGCCGAGTCTTCATTTAGTCTCTCTGATTCAAGGTTTCACATGCCAGTAATAAATTTTAATATTTTTAGAAGGTCTCTTTTTATGGCTATAATATATAACTAAACTATTGTTGTATATAAAGTATACAAGTTTTTTAACATGCTTAAAACGCTTCATTTAAAATAAAATTAAAATGCAGAAACCTCCAGAACCCTGCAATAGGTCAATTTGGCACATTAGCCAGGAGGAAGCAGAATGTGAGTGTTTTTGACCACAAACTCTGTCCATCCTGATTTGCAACCCCATTTGGCACATTAGCCAGGAGGAAGCAGAATGTGAGTGTTTTTGACCACAAACCCCATCCCTCCGGATTTGCAACCATCCCTGGACCAGTGACAGGTGCGTAGGCAGCCAAGTCATTGGAAATAATCAAGGAGGAAGCCAGTGGAGAAAATGAATGGGGCAACTCTGGCTACCACCTTGGGTCAGGGGAGTGCGCTGTACCCACAAACGTTACCTCCCTTTTCACGTATTCACACTCAAAAAAGTGGAAGTGTGCGCCTCACTCATCCAATAGATCAATTTGTCATATTAGCCAGGAGGAAGCAAATCGTGAGCGTTTTCGACCGCAAACCCCATCCCTCCAGATTTGCAACCATCCCTGGACCAGTGACAGGTGCATAGGGAGCCAAGTCATTGGAAATAATCATGGAGGAAGCCAGTGGAGAAAATGAATGGGGCCACTCTGGTTACCACCTTGGGTCAGGGGAGTGCGCTGTACCCACAAACGTTACCTCCAGAACCCTGCAATAGGTCAATTTGGCACATTAGCCAGGAGGAAGCAGAATGTGAGTGTTTTTGACCAAAAACTCTGTCCCTCCTGATTTGCAACCCCATGGATCAGGCGGCAGCAAGTCCTGAGCAGGAACCCAGATGGTTACGTTGTGCGGCAGAAACTGCTACTAGTAGCAAAACGGGAGGGTTTCGAAATGTGATGGTACACCGGCCGGGGCAGGGGCCGCCCCGCAGCGCTGGCACAGACCGAGCGGCGCTGCGGGGTCGGGGCTCGGACAGGCGGGGCGGGGGGGGGCGGGGCTGGGAGCCCCGGGAACCCGCCCCCCCCCCCCGGGCTGACACGCGGCAGAACCGAGACAGCCGGTTCCCCCCCCCCCGCCCGGGCCCCCCGGATCTGCGCGCGCAGCAGGGGGCTCGGCCCGAGGGGCCCCTGTTCCCCCCCCCAAACGGGGGTTTGTCCCCGCACAGGGTCTGGCAGCGGCTCCCCCCCCATTTCCCCCCCGCCCCTCCCCCATCGCCCCCTGCAGCAGCTCGACCCGGCCAGTGAATTTCTGCCCCGCTCAGCCCCTGGCTGCCCCGCTGCGATTTGCCCCCCGGCGCTTTTCACCCCCCCCGGGGAGCGGGCAGTGAAGCGCCGGGAGCGGTGAGGGCAGAGAGCGGGCAGCGGCGACAGCGGCGGTTACTGGGCAGGCGCCGCTCGGCCGCGCATGCTCCGTGCAGCCCAAGTAGCGCATCCGGAGCGGGAGCTGTTTCTGGCGTTACACCGGCCCCGTCGCGTGACCTCTCCTCCCGTCCCCCGCGGGGTGCGTCACTTCCGGTCGCTGCGGGGGGAGTCTCCGGGCGGGCGGCAGAACCGGTAAGAGCCGAGCGGGGCGCGGGGAACAGACACCTGGGCCCGAGACCCCCCCCCCCCGCACCGGGCCGGGCCGGGAGCTGGGGCGGGGCGGGGGGTCCCGGTGCAGCCTCCGTAGCGGGGGGGGGCCCGGGAAACCCTCGTGGGGGGGGGGAGGTGTGTGTGTGTCCGTGTCTCGCACCTGCCCCTCCCCCTCCCCCACTGCCGCCCCCTCCACCCCCGGGCTGCCTGCGGCCCGTGTGAGGGGGGGGAAACGTCACTGCCCGCGTGCGCTGGAGCGTCCCGTAAAATCCCCCCCCCCGGGCCCCCTCACCCCCCCCGCGCTGGGGGTTTGTCTCCCCGCTGCCCGGTGCGGAGTCTGTGACCCGTTTTCCCCCCAACGCTCAGACACGGATATAAAACATCCCAACCCCCCCCCCGCCCGCCCCGCCCCGCTCTCCCACCTTCGCTGCTGCCGCCGGGACGGGGCAAGCGCGGGGCCCCGCCCGGATCGACCCCTGTGCCCGGGTCCCGCCGCTTTTCCCCCCGCTCCTCGGTCAGACCCTGGTGGGAACCGCTCAGCTCTTATCCCTGATCAGCAACTGCCCCGTGTGCTCTGTGTGTGTGTCGGGGGGCGGGGGGTTGGTGTTTTTCCTGAATTGCCTGACGTTATGTTGTGGTGGGTTTTATTCTGTGTGATTTGTTTTCATACGTATCTATTGTAGGGCAGCCTAGTGCCTTCAGCTGCCATGTCTCTGTCCAGCTCCCCCTGCCGAGGCAGGATCCGGTATCTGTAGATTATCTCTGTCCTGCCTGTTCTTAAAAACTTCCAGGGACAGAGACTCCCCAGCCCCCCTTGTAAGACTATTCCCGAGCTGACCTGCCTTAGCTCTGGGGACACCCACACAGACTGTAGTGGTGAGCAGCTCTGGGGAGAGAGGAGACCCCAGTGAGTGGCAGCTGGGTACAGAGACTGAAGTTGGGAGGAGAAACATTGACGTGGCCAAGGTCACCCAGGCTGTCTGTGACCGAGTTAGAAATAGGTTCTAGTGCCACCGTACTGCTGTTTTGGGCACTGAAGGTCTCTGCCACCCTGGTGTTTTAGGCACTGGTCCAAACCCTTAGTAGAGACAGAATTGACACTAGTGCACTCTGATTGGCACTGGTGCACCATGTCCCTGTTTGAAGGCTTGCGAGGGGACAGGGACACTGACTTCTCCTGACCCAGGACACCCACCCCTGGCTGTGTGCAGGGACTGCAGCTGAGCTGCCTGCCAAGACAGCCTGTGCGTCCATGGGCAAACCACCTCTTCCTGCAGCCTAATACAGTGGGGTCTGGGGACCTTTCCAAGCTGCGGGTGACGGGGCTCTGGAGTTAACGGGGTCTGTTCCTGGCTCTGTCCCTGACCTGCTTGGTGACCTGGGGGAAGTCCCAGCCCCTCTCTGTTTTCCTCCTACCCATTGTCTACTTGGATTGTGATCTCTTTGGGGCAAGGACCGCACTGATTGGTAGAGGTGTTAGTTAAAGCAATTTGGTGGAGGTGTCATTGTGATATGAGAAGGTCTGAGTCCCCCATTGTGCGATGAAAGGAGAGAGGTGCACGTGTACCTTGAGCTTCCAGTCTGTCTCGTTTCTGCACTGAGCGGTGCATGTTGTCAGGAGGAAACAGGACTGTTTGCCATGGGAATGGTCAGCAGTGAGGTGAGATCTGAGAGCAGTCTGTGTGCTTCACGATGGGTGAGTGAATGGAGACTGTTAACTGGAACTTCTGTGAGTAAGGATGAAAGAGTTGTAAAAAGGGGTGAAGGGCTGTTCAATTGACCAAGTGTGCGGCTGTTTCTGGGGAGCAGGCCCAGTATCTGAGTGTAGAACAGGTGTCGGTAGCTCCTGTACAGCGCAGCTCACCTAAAACCACATTCTGCCTTAGCAAAGGTAAGCTCTGTCCCCTTCTGTTTGCTTCTGAAAGTTGCCTTTCCCAGGGCTTTGCTGCCTTTGTGAATTGCAGAATTAGGATTCCATTGGTGTGTACTTTCTCTGCCTTTCCTGATTATTACAAGTTTGAGTTTTGCTGATCTCTCTTCTGGAGGGGCATCAGTCAGCTTCGGGCAACCTTAAATCCTGCTTTCATAAAGTTTTAGTACGTGAATTTCCTAGCTTTTTGCACAGAGCAATGTTGGCAGGAGGAGTTAGCAGCGCTATAGGCAGTAGGGGCGAAGGACCTCCATGACTTTAAGATTAAGCTAGATAAGTTTATGGAGGAGATGGTATAATAGGATAACGGGCTTAGTCAATAGGTCAATTAAGTGCCAAACTGGTAAATAATACAATGGGTCAATGATATGATATTCTTAACCTTTTTCCAGAGGGTATGGCTGGAGAGTCTTGCCCGCATGCTCGGGGTTCAGCTGACCGCCATATTTGGGGTCGGGAAGGAATTTTCCTCCAGGGCAGATTGGCAGTGGCCCTGGAGGTTTTTCGCCTTCCTCCGAAGCATGGGGCAGGGGTCGCTTGCTAAAGGAGTGGGGGGAGCGGCTTACGTGGCCTGCATCTTGCAGGAGGTCAGACTAGATGATCATAATGGTCCCTTCTGATCTTGAATTCTATGATTCTATGATTCTATGATTCTGGGTCTCACACAAGTTTGCAATCAGAGGCACAGGGAAGTGCAATGACTTACCCAAGGTGACCCAGCAGGCCCGTGGCAGAGCCAGGAATAGTCTGGGTCCAGTGCTCTCTCCACCTAGGTGCTGCGTGATTCTGAAGTTTTGCCCCCCTCTCCTGTACTTTTTGTTACGGTGGAATGGGAATAATGGTCATGCTTTCAAGTGTCTCTCTCCTCCTCCTCCTCCTGACACCGTTTGCAGCTCGGCCTCCCCTTCTTTCAAGTGTTTGCCTTGGGCAGTGGTAACAGAGCCAG
Organism: Mauremys mutica; assembly: GCF_020497125.1. Taxonomy (NCBI): domain Eukaryota; kingdom Metazoa; phylum Chordata; order Testudines; family Geoemydidae; genus Mauremys; species Mauremys mutica. The sequence goes on from NC_059077.1 coordinate 132,639,065, forward strand.
CGAGAGAAATCTCTGACATGGTCTGTGCCCCAGCTGGGCCTTCTGCTCCTGGTCCAGCCGTGCCCCAGCTCTGCCCCTCCTCCAAACAGGCCCCCTCCCCTATACACTCTGGCCTGCCCCTGCACCCCGTACACGTGTAACATGTGCCTTGAAACTATTCCTAGTTTGGATTTGGGATGATTAAATTTGTTACCTTCAGCTCCCCCACACTCCAGTTTCAGTTGTTTGGTGGTGTCCCGATGGTTTTCCACTGATAGTTTGGGAGGGAGCAGGGCTGGACAGTTGAGTTTATAAAGTAGATGTTCAGTGTCAGCGCTTTGTTCCGTACATATGACCCATACGCTGATCTCTCAGTCACTGAGTCTTGACCAGTGATGAGCTTTCTGTAGACACCTCGCAGGACCCTCCTCCAAGCGATGTGTTTGGTGTGGTGGGTTTGTCAGGTCTCAGGTGAGAGCTGCTGGCAAAGACCAAGTGACCCTTTGCCAAGGGATCTCTGTGTCACTGTCTGACCCCCCTAGGCCAGGGAGAGGGCGACTTTCTGCCAATGGCCTTCAGGACGGGTGCTGAGTTCACTGCGGTGCCCCTCGTCCCCTCTCCGTTTGCCTTCTCGCTGTGCTGTCTGGGACGCTGCCCCGCTTCCTGCTCCCCAGGCCACCCCGTGTCTACTCCATGTGCCAGGCTGCTGGCAGCCCCCAGGGAGAGGCCATCCAGCCCATTGAACTGGTGCCCAACTGCTGGGCCTCAGGCCTTCTGGGGTGCAGCTCTGAGAGTCCCATTGGCCCCTGCCCCAGGGGTGCTCCGGGGGCACGTCCTTCTCGGGGCACCAGGTGAAACAGCAAAAGAGCCGACTGTCGGCAAACAAGGGTAAATAAAGGAATGAAAGAGAAACGGGGAAAGCCCTGTGGACAGCTCCCATCAGGCTATGGGCCCCTCTTACTTCTCAGAGCCCTGGGAGCGTCTCAGTCCCCTTCAGAGTTTAGTGGGTCCCCAGTGCTAGTTTTAACCTGCTCCCCCTTTGAGCTCCGGGATCCCCCCCCCCTCCCTCAGTGAAGGCCAGAGCCCCGAATGCTGCCAGCCCTCTCCTTGGGGCTGGAGATGCTCCACAGGCTGTTCCCGCCCCAGGGTGCCCCCCCCCCTCCCAGGAGTAGAGTAGGTCTCTCCTGTTAGCTCCTGCTCCAGTCCTGACAGGCCAATCCAGACTAAAGCAGCAGTTTAACCCCTTCTGTGCCGGCGTGGGGTTTATATAGCCCTTCACAGGCGCCCAGGCCCAGGGAATGGCCCCCTGTCAGCCCCCTGCCTGAGGTGGTGGGGAGACCCACTGGCAGCATTGCCCTTGAGGGTGCTGCTCCCACGCCCTCCCCTCCCCCTTTACTGCCACCACAAGGCCTGTCACCGTCACTTCCTGAGGGGTGACCCCAGAGGGTGTGTTTTGTTATCCCTCTCCCTCCCCGAACCGGACCCCTTGTGCACCCTCCGTCACTCACCTCTGTCTGAGGAGACAAGGCGGATCGTGGGGCGCGGGCGCTGCTGTGCTGGAGATGGGTGGCAGCCTGGACCCTCCTAGAAGGTTGCTGGGATGCTGACGTGCCCTGGAGGAGAACGGGGGCTTGGTGGAGAGCACAGACCCTTTGGCCCACACTGTGTCCCTGTGAAGCCTGCTCTGCATTGCTGCCAATTGCTGCTGGTGGCGTTGTGCCCATTAGTCTCTGTAACGCTGTCCCCAGTGACTGGAGAGCACGAGCACCGGCCTCAGACAGACTGGTGAGAAGCAGGGAACAAACCCCAGACTGGGTGTGAGGATTTGGAGATTTGGAGATTTCACCAACCAAGTATCCAGTGTAAACGCTTCAGGCTCTGTAACAGCATCAACGTGGAACCACAGACAGTCCCCTTGGGTGATCCCATGTATCTCACCACGCAGGTGAGCTCACCTTTGTGACAGATGGTCCCTTGCACTGGGCGTTCTCAACCTTTTTCTTTCGGGCCCCCCCACCCCCAACATGCTATAAAAACTCCACGGCCCACGTGGGCCACAGTAACCTGAGCTGGCATTAGGGGGGATACCACAGGACCCCCCACAAAGCTGCATCGCTCAGGCCAGGGGTCTCAAACACCTGGGCTGCATGTGGCCTGCGGGGCTCTTGGGTGTGGCTGCCAAGCTCCCCTCTGCCTACCTGCGGGATGGCCCCCGTGGCGCTGCGAGCCCCGTGCCGCTGTCTGGAGCAGCTGGCAGCTCGCCCCTCCCGGCCGGGGGAGGGGGAAAGAGGCAGAGGGCTCCTGCATTGCCTCCTTCCAGGCACCGCCCCCCACAGCTCCCATTGGCCGGGAACAGGGAACCGCGGCCAATGGGAGCATCGCGGGAGGTACCTAGAGGAGCGGCAAGAGAGCGCACGCCCGGAGCCCTGACCCCCCCCCGAGGCTGCAGGGACATGGAGCAGCGCGGGGCCGGGGGCCAGGGCAGGCAGGCAGGGAGCCTCCCTTGGCCCCGGTGCCCACTGCTGCCACCCCGGAGCCGCTCTAGGTAACCGGCACCGGGCTGGAGCCTGCACCCAACCCCCCGGCCCTGAGCCCCCTGCCACATCCCACACCCCTCCTGCACCCCAACCCCCTGCCCTGAGCCCCCTGCCACATCCCACACCCCTCCTGCACCCCAGCTCCCTGCCCTGAGCCCCCTGCCTCATCCCACACCCCTCCTGCACCCCAGCTCCCTGCCCTGAGCCCCCTGCCGCATCCCACACCCCTCCTGCACCCCATCCCCCTGCGCTGAGCCCCCTGCCTCATCCCACACCCCTCCTGCACCCCTTCCCCCTGCCCTGAGGACACTTCCTAATCCCACTCTCCTACTGATCTCCCTGCCCTGAGCCCCCTGCCACATCCCACACCCCTCCTGCACCCCAACCCCCTGCCCTGAGCCCCCTGCCACATCCCACACCCCTCCTGCACCCCAGCTCCCTTCCCTGAGCCCCCTGCCGCATCCCACACCCCTCCTGCGCCCCAGCTCCCTGCCCTGAGCCCCCTGCCACATCCCATACCCCTCCTGCACCCCAGCTCCCTGCCCTGAGCCCCCTGCCTCATCCCACACCCCTCCTGCACCCCAGCTCCCTTCCCTGAGCCCCCTGCCGCATCCCACACCCCTCCTGCACCCCAGCTCCCTTCCCTGAGCCCCCTGCCTCATCCCACACCCCTCCTGCACCCCAGCTCCCTTCCCTGAGCCCCCTGCCGCATCCCACACCCCTCCTGCACCCCAGCTCCCTGCCCTGAGCCCCCTGCCACATCCCACACCCCTCCAGCACCCCAGCTCCCTGCCCTGAGCCCTCTGCCACATCCCTCACCCCTCCTGCACCCCAGCTCCCTGCCCTGAGCCCCCTGCCTCATCCCACACCCCTCCTGCACCCCAGCTCCCTGCCCTGAGCCCCCTGCCTCATCCCACACCCCTCCTGCACCCCAGCTCCCTTCCCTGAGCTCCCTGCCTCATCCCACACCCCTCCTGCACTCCCTGCCCTGAGCCCCCCGCCACATCCCACACCCCTCCTGCACCCCAGCTCCCTTCCCTGAGCCCCCTGCCTCATCCCACACCCCTCCTGCACCCCAGCTCCCTTCCCTGAGCCCCCTGCCTCATCCCACACCCCTCCTGAACCCCAACTCCCTACCCTTAGCACCATGCCACATCCCACACCCCTCCTGCACCCCAGCTCCCTGCCCGGAGCCCCCTGCCGCATCCCACACCCCCCTGCACCCCAACCCCCTGCCCTGAGCCCCCTGCCTCATCCCACACCCCTCTTGCACCCCAGCTCCCTGCCCTGAGCCCCCTGCCTCATCCCACACCCCTCCTGCACCCCAGCTCCCTGCCCTGAGCCCCCTGCCACATCCCACACCCCTCCTGCACCCCAACCCCCTGCCCTGAGCCCCCTGCCGCATCCCACACCCCTCCTGCACCCCAACCCCCTGTCCTGAGCCCCCTGCCACATCCCACACCCCTCCTGCACCCCAGCTCCCTGCCCTGAGCCCTCTGCCACATCCCACACCCCTCCTGCACCCCAGCTCCCTGCCCTGAGCCCCCTGCCACATCCCACACCCCTCTTTCACCCCAGCTCCCTGCCCTGAGCCCCCTGCCACATCCCACACCCCTCCTGCACCCCAACCCCCTGCCCTGAGCCCCCTGCCGCATCCCACACCCCTCCTGCACCCCAACCCCCTGCCCTGAGCCCCCTGCCACATCCCACACCCCTCCTGCACCCAGCTCCCTGCCCTGAGCCCTCTGCCACATCCCACACCCCTCCTGCACCCCAACCCCCTGCCCTGAGCCCCCTGCCACATCCCACACCCCTCCTGCACCCCAACCCCCTGCCCTGAGCCCCCTGCCACATCCCACACCCCTCTTGCACCCCAGCTCCCTGCCCTGAGCCCCCTGCCACATCCCACACCCCTCCTGCACCCCAGCTCCCTGCCCTGAGCCCTCTGCCACATCCCACACCCCCCTGCACCCCAGCTCCCTGCCCTGAGCCCCCTGCCTCATCCCACACTGCTCCTGCACCCCAACCCCCTGCCCTGAGCCCCCTGCCACATCCCACACCCCTCCTGCACCCCAGCTCCCTTCCCTGAGCCCCCTGCCACATCCCACACCCCTCCTGCACCCCAGCTCCCTGCCCTGAGCCCTCTGCCACATCCCATACCCCTCCTGCACCCCAGCTCCCTGCCCTGAGCCCCCTGCCTCATCCCACACCCCTCCTGCACCCCAGCTCCCTGCCCTGAGCCCCCTGCCACACCTCACACCCCTCCTGCACCCCACCCCCCTGCCCTGAGCCCCCTGCCACATCCCACACCCCTCCTGCACCCCAGCTCCCTGCCCTGAGCCCCCTGCCGCATCCCACACCCCTCCTGCACCCCAGCGCCCTGCCCTGAGCCCCCTGCCACATCCCACACGCCTCTTGCACCCCAGCTCCCTGCCCTGAGCCCCCTGCCTCATCCCACACCCCTCCTGGACCCCAGCTCCCTGCCCTGAGCCCCCTGCCACATCCCACACCCCTCCTGCACCCCAACACCCTGCCCTGAACCCCCTGCCGCATCCCACACCCCTCCTGCACCCCAGCCCCCTGCCCTGAGCCCCCTTCCACATCCCACACCCCTCCTGCACCCCTGATCCCTGCCCTGAGCCCTCTGCAAGATCCCAGACCCCTCCTGCACCCCAACCCCCTGCCCTGAGCCCCCTGCCACATCCCACACCCCTCCTGCACCCCAACCCCCTGCCCTGAGCCCCCTGCCACATCCCACACCCCTCTTTCACCCCAGCTCCCTGCCCTGAGCCCCCTGCCACATCCCACACCCCTCCTGCACCCCAGCTCCCTGCCCTGAGCCCTCTGCCACATCCCACACCCCTCCTGCACCCCAGCTCCCTGCCCTGAGCCCCCTGCCTCATCCCACACTGCTCCTGCACCCCACCCCCCTGCCCTGAGCCCCCTGCCTCATCCCACACTGCTCCTGCACCCCAGCTCCCTGCCCTGAGCCCCCTGCCTCATCCCACACCCCTCCTGCACCCCAGCTCCCTGCCCTGAGCCCCCTGCCACATCCCACACCCCTCCTGCACCCCAGCTCCCTGCCCTGAGCCCCCTGCTGCATCCCACACCCCTCCTGAACCCAACCCCCTGCCCTGAGCCCCCTGCCTCATCCCACACCCCTCCTGCACCACAGCTCCCTTCCCTGAGCCCCCTGCCTCATCCCACACCCCTCCTGCACCCCATCACCCTGCCGTGAGCCCCCTGCCGCATCCCACACCCCTCCTGAACCCAACCCCCTGCCCTGAGCCCCCTGCCTCATCCCACACCCCTCCTGCACCCCAACCCCCTGCCCTGAGCCCCCTGCCTCATCCCACACTGCTCCTGCACCCCAACCCCCTGCCCTGAGCCCCCTGCCTCATCCCACACTGCTCCTGCACCCCAGCTCCCTGCCCTGAGCCCCCTGCCTCATCCCACACCCCTCCTGCACCCCAACCCCCTGCCCTGAGCCCCCTTCCTCATCCCCTACCCCTCCTGCACCCCAGCTCCCTTCCCTGAGCCCCCTGCCTCATCCCACACCCCTCCTGCACCCCAGCTCCCTGCCCTGAGCCCCCTGCCTCATCCCACACTGCTCCTGCACCCCAGCTCCCTGCCCTGAGCCCCTGCCGCATCCCACACCGCTCCTGCACCCCAGCTCCCTGCCCTGAGCCCCCTGCCGCATCCCACACCCCTCCTGCACCCCAACCCCCTGCCCTGAGCCCCCTGCCGCATCCCACACCCCTCCTGCACCCCAGCTCCCTTCCCTGAGCCCCCTGCCTCATCCCACACCCCTCCTGCACCCCAACCCCCTGCCCTGAGCCCCCTGCCACATCCCACACCCCTCCTGCACCCCAGCTCCCTGCCCTGAGCCCCCTGCCTCATCCCACACCCCTCCTGCACCCCAACCCCCTGCCCTGAGCCCCCTGCCGCATCACACACCCCTCCTTCACCCCAGCTCCCTTCCCTGAGCTCCCTGCCGCATCCCACACCCCTCCTGCACCCCAGCTCCCTGCCGCATCCCACACCCCTCCTGCATCCCAGCTCCCTTCCCTGAGCCCCCTGCCGCATCCCACACCCCTCCTGCACCCCAGCTCCCTGCCCTGAGCCCCCTGCCACATCCTACACCCCTCCTGCACCCCAGTTCCCTTACCTGAGCCCCCTGCCACATCCCACACCCCTCCTGCAACCCAGCTCACTGCCCTGAGCCCCCTGCCGCATCCCACACCCCTCCTGCACCCCAGCTCCCTGCCCTGCTCCCCCCTGCCGCATCCCACACCCCTCCTGCACCCCAGCTCCCTGCCCTGAGCCCCCTGCTGCATCCCACACCGCTCCTGCACCCCAGCCCCCTGCCCGGTGCCCCCTGCCACATCCCACACCCCTCCTGCACCCCAGTTCCCTTCCCTGAGCCCCCTGCCGCATCCCACACCCCTCCTGCACCCCAGCTCCCTGCCCTGAGCCCCCTGCCGCATCCCACACCCCAGCTCCCTGCCCTGAGCCCCCTGCCGCATCCCACACCCCTCCTGCACCCCAGCTCCCTTCCCTGAGCCCCCTGCCACATCCCACACCCCTCCTGCACCCCAACCCCTGCCCTGAGCCCCCTGCCGCATCCCACACCCCTCCTGCATCCCAGCTCCCTGCCCTGATCCCCCCTGCCGCATCCCACACCCCTCCTGCACCCCAGCCCCCTGCCCTGAGCCCCCTGCCACATCCCACACCCCTCCTGCACCCCAGTTCCCTTCCCTGAGCCCCCTGCCGCATCCCACACCGCTCCTGCACCCCAGCGCCCCGCCCTGAGCCCCCTGCCGCATCCCACACCCCTTCTGCACCCCAGCTCCCTGCCCTGATCCCCCCTGCCGTATCCCACACCCCTCCTGCACCCCAGCCCCCTGCCCTGAGCCCCCTGCCACATCCCACACCCCTCCTTCACCCCATTTCCCTTCCCTGAGCCCCCTGCCGCATCCCACACCGCTCCTGCACCCCAGCTCCCTGCCCTTAGCCCCCTGCCGCATCCCACACCCTTCTGCACCCCAGCTCCCTGCCCTGATCCCCCTGCCGCATCCCACACCCCTCCTGCACCCCAACCCCCTGCCCTGAGCCCCCTGCCACATCCCACACCCCTCCTGCACCCCAACCCCCTGCCCTGAGCCCCCTGCCACACCTCACACCCCTCCTGCACCCCAGCCCCCTGCCCTGAGCCCCCTGCCACACCCCTCACCCTCTTGCATCCCACCCACCAATGCCCTGCCCTGAACTCCCTGCCTCACCCTGCACAGCACCTGCACCTCAACTCCCTGCCCTGAGCCCCCGCCGCACCCTGCACCATTTCTGCACCCCCTGGGGGCAGCGTTGGGGTGGGGACTTCGGGGTAGGGGTTGGATTGGGGTAGGGAAGGGGTGGAGTGTGGGCGGGGCCAGAGGCAGCAAAGGGGGGTGTCAGTGATGCGGCCCTCGGTTCAATGCTCTAGTCCTCATGTGGCCCTCGTGCTCATTTGAGACCCCTGGCCTAGGCTTTGGCTTCAGACCCGGGTGGTGGGCTCAGGGCCCTGGACTTCAGCCCCATGCGCTGGGACTTCAGCTTTCTGCCCTGGGCCTCAGCGAGTCTAATGCCGGCCTTGCTTGGCAGCCCCCTGAAAGCTGCTCACGGCCCCCCAGGGGGCCCCCAGACCCCTGATTGAAAACCACTGCCTTACCCCACGAATCACAGCAATGTTCAGGATACTGCCAGTCCCGAAGGACGAGTCACTTCTGTAGGTCCATTGAATCTTAGATCTCCCAACAAAGACAACACTTGTAGCCAGTCCTGTCACAACCTGTATTAAGACTTATTTAAAAGGACAGGAGAGTTGTTTACAAAGTTAAAGCAGGTAATCCTATAGATGCAGATGAGTTACAGTCTGAAATTTCAAAGATAATAGAAGCTTCTATAATAAGCAAGCTCTATATCTTCCTTAGGACTAACCCCGTCTAAGCAGCTGGGGAATCTCTTGCGGATGCGTAAAAACTTTGCCCCCCAGAGTCCAAGCAGCATACAGATCATCAGTTCCTTCTGTGTGGGGTTTTTCATCCCCTTCCTGCCATGTGCTCTGAGCTGGAAACTCAGCTAATGGGAAGTCAACAGCACAACAGCAGTTTTTTGTGTCTCCGTTAATATCCCATAATAGTCTCTCTGGTGTGGATGAACCTTTCCTGGCAGGCAGGGTGTAAAGCATTCACCTAGGTAACGTCTCTCTCCTGTGTGGTGATTTACAGAGCCACAGAGGCTCACAGTGCAACTAGTCAGATGTTAACCCAGGCAGCAACTCACAAGCATCCAATGAAGTCTAAACACATTCTTATGTTCACAGTCTGTATGAGGAGTATCTACTCATTGGGACTCACTGGGGAGCCACAGAAAGGAACAAGATGTGCTGAGGCAAGAAGGCCCAGTCTCAGAGCCCCCGGGGTCACGCTTCCCAAAAGCTAAAACTAGGCCCAGCCCATGAAGGGGGCACTGCCAGGAGAGACTGGATAAAGGCTGGAGCATCCAACAACTTAGCTAACCTGAGACAGCTGCCTTGGGGACAGTGACAGGGAGAATCCCCAGAGTGACTCCTTTGATTCTGCTCTTCTCTGGCCTTTTTTCATAGAATCATAGAACTGGAAGGGACTTTGGGAGGTCATATAGGCCAGTCCCCTGCACTCAAGGCAGGACTAAGTATTATCTAGACCATCCCTGAGGTGTTTGTCCAGCCTGCTCTTAAAAATCCCCAATGATGGAGATTCCACAACCTCCCTACGCTATTTGTTCTGGAATTTAACCACTCTGACAGTTAGGAAGTTTCTTCCTAATCTCCATCCTAAATTGCCCTTGCTGCAATTTAAGGCCATTACTTCTTGTCCTGTCCTCAGAGGTTAAGAACAATTTTTTCTTCCACATCCCTGTAACAACCTTTTATGTACTTGAAAACTATTATCCTGTCCTCTCTACTCCAGAGTAAACAACCCCAATTTTTTCAATCTTCCCTCATAGGTCATGTTTTCTAGACCTTTCATCATTTTTGTTGCTCTTCTCTGGACTTTCTCCAATTTGTCCACATCTTTCCTCATATGTGGCACCCACAAATGGACACAGTACTCAAACCACTGAGCTCTCCCTCCCTGGCTTATCCTCTAAAGCACTTGCAACCCTTCCCAGCTTGGTATTGTCTGCAAACTTGGTAAGTATAACAGAGGATGTTACTGGGAGGTTTTCACCGTGTCTCAGAGGGTTACACCCTAGTGGGAGGGGGCTAGGCCTGTACTGGAATAAGGTCACTCTGTGCTTCACAGTGTGGCAGAACCTAGAGTGTCCATTAACAGGGAAAAATAAGGGGGGAATCAGCATGTGGAATGGACAAAAGCCCCCTCTGCATTCTCTCACATTGCCCTTCTCGCCCTGGCAGGCTACAGATTAACATCCACGTTTTGCTCCAGATCATTTCATCCTCCCAAAGGGAAGGAAATGGCTGCAATGGAGCTGGCTCAGGTAAGGGATTCTCAGGGAGCTGGTGGTGGGTTCTGCTTGGAGGGAGAGGAGCAGTAAATGCATAGGAGGGTAGGAGTTGCTCGAGGTGGTGGGAGGCAGGAAATGTCTCGGGTGGAGAAAGGGAGGGGACAGGATGTGACAAACCTGCTGAGACTTGTGTAATTTAGGGTGTGATGGGTTGTCACCCCCAGGGGCAGTCTGGGAACCGCTGTGCCCTCTAACTCTCAAGCTGGGCTGGCCCTTCTCACACGGCTTTGCTGGAGATTCAGCCAGCCTCTCCAGGGCCTGTTATCACCCAACACGACAGCAGGTGGCGCCATGCACCCAACTAAGCTACCTGAGTGCTTTACCTGAGCCACTCAAGGACAGATAGATTCCAATAGTCAATTTCCCAGCTCCCCAGCCTTGCACACTTGCTGTAGTATAAATTCAGAATTATCCCATCTTATAGTGCACAGGGATCTCTGTAATGTCAGCTCATTAATATACCATATTGTCCCGAGTATAGGCCGCACTTTCCCCCCCTAATGTAAGTCTTTAAACTAGGGGTGCGGCCTACAATCAGGACAATATGGTAATTTCAGAGCAAAGGGTCCGGCCAGGCAGCGCAGTTCCTGCCCCGGCTCTCGGGTCCGGCCGGGCGGCGCGGTCCCGGCGGCGTGGTTCCGGCGGCGCGGTTCCTGCCCCGGTCCCGGGGTCCGGCCGGGCGGCGCGGTTCCTGCCCCGGGGTCCGGCCGGGCGGCGCAGTTCCTGCCCCGGTCCCCGGGTCCGGCCGGGCGGCGCGGTTCCTGCCCCGGTCCCCGGGTCCGGCCGGGCGGCGCGGTTCCGGCGGCGCGGTTCCTGCCCCGGGGTCCGGCTGCCGGGGTCCGGCTGGGCGGCGCAGTTCCTGCCCCGGCTCCCGGGGTCCGGCCGGGTGGCGCGGTTCCGACGGTGCGGTTCCTGCCCCGGGGTCCGGCCGGGTGGCACGGTTCCTGCCCCGGGGTCCGGCCGGGCGGCGCGGTTCCTGCCCCGGTCCCCAGGGTCCGGCTGGGCGGCACGGTTCCGGTGGCGCGGCTCCTGCCCCGGGGTCCGGCTCCCGGGGTCCGGCCGGGCGGCGCGGTTCCTGCCCCGGCTCCTGGGGTCCGGCCGGGCGGCGCGGTTCCGGCGGCGCGGTTCCTGCCCCGGCGTCCGGCTCCCGGGGTCCGGCCGAGCGGCGCGGTTCCGACGGCGCGGTTCCTGCCCCGGGGTCCAGCCCCCGGGGTCCGGCCGGGTGGCGCGGTTCCTGCCCCGGGGGCCGGGGGGGCGGCGCGGTGCGTGCCCCGGTCCCCGGGGTCTGGCTGGGCGGCACGGTTCCGGTGGCGCGGCTCCTGCCCCAGGGTCCGGCTCCCGGGGTCCGGCCGGGCGGCGCGGTTCCTGCCCCGGCTCCCGGGGTCCGGCCGGGCGGCGCGGTTCCGGCGGCGCGGTTCCTGCCCCGGCGTCCGGCTCCCGGGGTCCGGCCGAGCGGCGCGGTTCCGACGGCGCGGTTCCTGCCCCGGGGTCCGGCCCCCGGGGTCCGGCCGGGTGGCGCGGTTCCTGCCCCGGGTCCCGGGGTCCGGCCGGGCGGCGCGGTTCCGGCCCCGGGTCCCGGGGCCCGGCCGGGCGGCTCGGTTCCTGCCCCGGGTCCCGGGGTCCGGCCGGGCGCCTCCGTTCCGGCCCCGGGTCCCGGGGTCCTTCCGGGAGGCGCGGTTCCTGCCCCGGCTCCTGGGGTCCGGCCGGGCGGCGCGGTTCCGGCTGCTCGGTTCCTGCCCCGGCGTCCGGCTCCCGGGGTCCGGCCGGGTGGCGCGGTTCCTGCCCCGGGGTCCGGCCGGGCGGCGCGGTTCCTGCCCCGGTCCCCGGGGTCCGGCTGGGCGGCACGGTTCCGGCGGCGCGGCTCCTGCCCCGGGGTCCGGCTCCCGGGGTCCAGCCGGGCGGCGCGGTTCCTGCCCCGGATCCCGGGGTCCGGCCGGGCGGCGCGGTTCCGGCGCCGCGGTGCCTGCCACGGCGTCCGGCTCCCGGGGGCCGGCCGAGCGGCGCGGTTCCGACGGCGCGGGTCCTGCCCCGGGGTCCGGCCCCCGGGGTCCGGCCGGGTGGCGCGGTTCCTGCCCCGGGGTCCGTCTGGGCGGCGCGGTTCCTGCCCCGGTCCCCGGGGTCCGGCTGGGCTGCACGGTTCCGGCGGCGCGGCTCCTGCCCCGGGGTCCGGCTCCCGGGGTCCGGCCGGTCGGCGCGGTTCCTGCCCCGGCTCCCGGGGTCCGGCCGGGCAGCGCGGTTCCTGCCCCGGCTCCTGGGGTCCGGCCGGGCGGCGCGGTTCCGGCGGCGCGGTTCCTGCCCCGGCGTCCGGCTCCCGGGGTCCGGCCGGGCGGCGCGGTTCCTGCCCCGGTCCCGGGGTCCGGCCGGGCGGCGCGGTTCCGGCGGCGCGGTTCCTGCCCCGGGTCCCCGGGTCCGGCCGGGCGGCGCGGTTCCTGCCCCGGGTCCGGCCGGGCGGCGCGGTTCCTGCCCCGGCTCCCGGGGTCCGGCCAGGCGGCGCGGTTCCTGCCCCGGCGTCCGGCTCCCGGGGTCCGGCCGGGCGGCGCGCGGTTCCTGCCCCGGTCCCGGGGTCCGGCCGGGCGGCGCGGTTCCTGCCCCGGTCCCGGGGTCCGGCCGGGCGGCGCGGTTCCTGCCCCGGTCCCGGGGTCCGGCCGGGCGGCGCGGTTCCTGCCCCGGCGTCCGGCTCCCGGGGTCCGGCCGGGCGGCGCGGTTCCTGCCCCGGTCCCGGGTCCGGCCGGGCGGCGCGGTTCCTGCCCCGGTCCCGGGGTCCGGCCGGGCGGCGCGGTTCCTGCCCCGGTCCCGGGGTCCGGCCGGGCGGCGCGGTTCCGGCGGCGCGGTTCCTGCCCCGGGTCCCCGGGTCCGGCCGGGCGGCGCGGTTCCTGCCCCGGGTCCCCGGGTCCGGCAGGGCGGCGCGGTTCCTGCCCCGGCTCCCGGGTACCGGGCAGGCGCCGCGGTACCAGCCCCGCGGACCGGCGGCCGGGGTCCGGCGGGGCGGCGCGGTTCCTGCCCCGGGTCCCGGGGTCCGGCCGGGCGGCGCGGTTCCTGCCCCGGGTCCCGGGGTCCGGCCGGGCGGCTCGGTTCCTGCCCCGGGTCCCGGGGCCCGGCGGTGCAGCGCGGTTCCTGCCCCGGGTCCTGGGGTCCGGCCGGGCGGCGCGGTTCCTGCCCCGGCTCCCGGGGTCCGGCCAGGCGGCGCGGTTCCTGCCCCGGGGACCGGCTCCCGGGGTCCGGCCGGGCGGCGCGGTTCCTGCCCCGGGTCCCGGGGTCCGGCCGGGCGGCGCGGTTCCTGCCCCGGGTCCCGGGGTCCGGCCGGGCGGCTCGGTTCCTGCCCCGGGTCCCGGGGTCCGGCCGGGCAGCGCGGTTCCTGCCCCGGGTCCTGGGGTCCGGCCGGGCGGCTCGGTTCCTGCCCCGGGTCCCGGGGTCCGGCCGGGCAGCGCGGTTCCTGCCCCGGGTCCTGGGGTCCGGCCGGGCAGCGCGGTTCCTGCCCCGGGTCCCGGGGTCCGGCCGGGCGGCTCGGTTCCTGCCCCGGGTCCTGGGGTCCGGCCGGGCGGCGCGGTTCCTGCCCCGGGTCCTGGGGTCCGGCCGGGCGGCGCGGTTCCGGCGGCGCGGTTCCTGCCCCGGCGTCCGGCTCCCGTGGTCCGGCCGGGCGGCGCAGTTCTTGACTCGGCCCCGGGATCCGGCCCCGACATCGGCCAGGTGGCTCCGGTCCCAGCCCCAGCCCAGCTTGGCCCCCACCTCCAGGCAGCACGGTAAGGGAGCGGGTGTTGGATAGAGGGCAGAGGAGCTGGGGGGGTGGATTAGTGTCAGAGCGGTCAGAGGGCAGGGAACAGGGGGTTGAATGGGGGCAAGGGTCCCGGGGGGGCAGTCAGGAAGGAGCAGGGGTTGGATGGGGCGGTGGGGGGCAGTCAGGGGTAGGGATTCCAGGGACAGTCGGGGGACAGAGAGAAGGGGTGGTTGGATGGGGTGCAGGTCCCCGGGTGCCATCAGGAATTAGAGAAGGGGTTGGATGGGGTGGCAAGGGGCACACAGGGGCAGGGAAGGTGGGTGGATAGGGCACGGGTCGGGGGCGGGGCCTGTCAAGGAACATGGGGGGTTGGATGGGGCAGGAGTCCCCCGGGGGGGGCATGACCCCTCCTAGGGTGAGGAGGAGGAGGAGGGAACCTGTTGTTAGTACTTTGGCAGCTCATCACTGGTGGGAAGATCAGAAAGAAGTGGATCAGGAGAATGATGAAGAAAACAGTGGGAGTGATGTAGAAAGCATTGGAAATAGTGATGAAAACCTGCGCAGATACCGGTATTGATGGAGAGACAGGCAGTGAAAGTGACTAAAATTTCTCAGAGGGATGACTTAAGAACATTTGCTAATGTTGTTGATTGTTGTGCAGGGGAGAGGGTGAGAACTGTTCCCATCAGTCTCCTTGTTGTCCATTCCTTTTCCCTTCTTTATTTACAGTATAACTACAAAATAGTTTTCAATATTTCTGAGTATATAACATATGCCGTCAAAAGCAGGACTACTAAAAGTGTTAAAAGTGTTAAAAATACTGGTACATGTCTTCCTATTCATTAATAAAATACTATTTTACTGTTCTACTAATGTGTATATTTTCTTTGTTAAAAAAAGTTAAAAATTTAATTTTTTTAAAATAGCACCAAACTTTAAGGGTGCGGCTTATAATCAGGAGCGGCCTATACTTGGAACAATACGGTAGTTCCCCTTCCCCTCGATATGGGAAAGATGTGCACAACAAGCCTGTGCTAACCAAGCTCAGCTTTTCCCCAAACACTTCCCTCAAATGCACTGATTAAGATAAAGCATAAAACAAGTTTATTAATGGCAGAAAGGTAGATTTGAAGTAATTATTGTTAGAAGAAAAAAGGAGCCGGTTGATCCAGAGGCGGATATGAATACAGGCTTCTCTATTGCGTTACTTGTTCCCCTTGACCCAACTATCGAATAAGCATCACACGCCTTTTATCTAAGTTTGTATGTAAACACCTACATCCATTACAACACCCCAAACCCCCTTATTAAGTAGTAGAAACGCTCATACAATTAGTATACCCACCCCTATCCACTATCACTGTATTACACATATCATAGAGGCGTTTTTACCTTGAAAATACCATTCTTTGCAATAACGTCTTGCCACAGATTTCCCTAAACAGCAGTTCTCAGGGTATGGAGGAAGGGTCAATGAGCAGTTCTCGGGGAGGGAGGAAGGGGCCATGAGCCAGGGCTTGTTTATGTAGCTGGGAAAGGAAGGGAGGGGGAGGTAACATTTCTTTTACTTTTTTTCACACAAAGGACATTCATTCCAGCAACTACATTTCTCATGCAGCTGCATCAATGTCAATTCTTACAAGCAACAGAGAAAGGAAAAATATGGCAACTTATTTGTTAAGCAAAGAATTCCTGCCTGCTTATGCCTTTGTCCCCAATGCATGTCAGCACATTAGCAGCTTCCCAGCTGTTTTACTGAACCCTAACGTATCCCAACAATTCTAAGTGATAGCAAACAGATCAAAGCAGATTACTTAGCAGCTAACCAAAAACTCAAACTAAGCCTAACATACTAGATGGATAGAATTTGAATTAGCAATTTCTCACCCTGACTGATGGTACAAGCAGTCCCCCAAGTTTCCATACACAAGCTAGAAATCCCTTTACCCTGGGAGCAGCACTTCCCCCAGTTCAGTCTTTGTTCCTCAGGTGTTTCCAGGAGTTCGCTTGTGTGGGGAATGAGGCCAAGAGATGATGTCACACCCCACCTTATGTGGCTTTTCCATATGGCGGGAACCATTTGTTCCAAACTCAGTTCCCAGTCCAGTTTGTGGAAAAATACAGGTACGAAAATGGAGTTCGTTGTCATGTGGTCTAGTCACATGTCCTAGCGTGTCCTGCTGAGTCATAGTAGCCATGACTCATAGGCTGGCTGAAACAATCACAGGAAGGCTAAGCTCTTCCATGGTCCATTGTCTTTGTTGATAAGCCATCAGCTCTGTCTGGCTTCTTCATTGTTGTACCTGAAAGGCTCGTTGTCGGTGTTACCCAGAGTAAGCACATTTGAAATACAGATACAGAGTCAGTATCCATAACTTCAAATACAAACATGATCCATGCACACAAATAGGATAATCATATTCAGCACATGACGCATCTTGCACAAAATGCATCATAATTATGTCCTAATCATATTATAACCATACCACTATGCTGAATATGGGGTGTAGTGTCAGATAGGGCCTAATTTCAAGGTACGGGATTTGGGAATGGAACTTCCCCTCTTTGTGGAACAGGAAATAACCCTCCAGCCAGGGCTGGGAAAACTTCCCAGACTCCCAGTGCTGGAGCCTGAATCTACTGCCACTTCATTAGTTACCACCACCCGCAATCTTTGTGATACTGCAAACTTTATCCATGACGATTTTACATTCTGTTCTAGGTCATTGATAAGAATGTTAAATAGCACATGGGCAAAAAGCAATCCTTGTGGGAACCCGCTAGAAATAAATCCACTTGACCTTGGTTCCCCATTTACAATCCCAGTTTTTAATCTATTTAATGTATGCTGTGTTTATTTTGTATCATTCTAGTTTTTTAGTCAAAATATTGTGCTGAATCAAGTCATATGCCTTACAGAAGTCTAGATATATTACATCAATAATATTAGCTGCAACCAAACTTTTGATCTCATCTAATAAGGATATCCAGTTAGTTTGATAGGATCTATTTTCTCTAAACCTTTGTTAATAGGTACTAATTATATTACCTTCCTTTAATTCTTTATTAACGAAATCCAGTATCGACTGCTCCATTAGTTTGTTCAGTATTGATATCAGACTGACACTCTTATAATTAGCTGGGTCATCTCTTTTACACTTTTTAGTATTGGCACAGCATTAGCTTAATTCCAGTCTTCTGGATATTCCCCAGTGTTCCAAGTCCTAATTACAATCAACATTAATAGTCCACCACGCTCCTCCACCAGGTCTTTAAAAACTCTTGGATACAAGTTATCTGGACCTGCTTATTTAAACATGTCTAACTGTAATAGCTGCTGTTTAATGTCCTTGTGAGTTCTTGTTGGAATGGAAGGAGTGTCGTCGTCAACATCGTATGATACGAGTACAGCATCTGTTTTTCTCCAAATCCAGGAGAGAACACTTATTGAACACTTTTACCTCTTCTGCATGATTTTTGATAATTCTGCCATTTCTGTCTAGTAATTTATCACTACCATTGTTAGGATTAATATACTTTTCAAAACTTCCTTCTTATTTTCATTGATTGGTCATTGATTTCTGATAGCTTCCTTTACCAATTTTCTACAATTCTGACCTTCTAACTCAGGGGTGAGCAACCTTTCAGAAGTCTTCATTTATTCACTCTAATTTAAGGTTTTGAGTGCCAGTAATACATTTTAACATTTTTAGAAGATCTTTCTCTGTCTATAATATATAACTAAACTATTGTTGTATGTAAAGTAAATAAGGCTTTTAAAATGTAAAATAAGGCTTTTAAAACTTCATTTAAAATTAAATTAAAATGCAGAGCCCCCCGGACTGGTGGCCAGGACCCGGGCATTGTGAGTGCCACTGAAAATCAGCTTGTGTGCTGCCTTCAGCACCCGTGCCATAGGTTGCCTACCCCTGTTCTAACTAATATTCTTTACTACTGACTTCCCTTTTCTTCCTTATATTTTATTTGGAGAGTGTTTCCTACCAGGGAGCCATTAGTAGGGTCCAGAGCCAGCCCCATCTCCTATATCAAGCTCTGGCTAGTAGGTATGTGATAAATGTGAAGACCCTGCCTCCGTCTGTCAGCTGGGAGACACAAAGGTTCTCTCTTTCTACCCTCTGATGCCGCCTGTCTGTTCTAGGCAAGGTGGGGTGGGACTCTGTTAACATGGGCCTCCCGGGGCTTCCATTTACCTGGTGCTGCTGTTCCATGAATAGTGGCATTGTGACTGGGGCAGCAGGTACTGAGTGTTGGACTCTTGCTCTTTCAGGAGTTGGTGACCTTCAAGGAGGTGGCTGTGTATTTCACCAAGGGGGAATGGGCTCTGCTGGACCCTGTTCAGAGAGCCCTCTACAGGGATGTCATGCAGGAGAACTATGAGACGGTGACCTCGCTGGGTAAGGAGTCCTGTCCCCTGGGTTATTAGAAGCTGTGGGGTCTCTGAAGAACCTGAGCAGTAATAACTTTATACCTTTATTCATCATCCAAGTTTTGACAAGTTTCCTTGCCCCCTCTTTTTTTGCCTCATCTCCCACCCACTAGTACCATTTTTGGACATGTGCCTTTTTGGTGCCATCAGTCATTTGAAAATTGCATTGAATGTATCCTTACTGGCTACATTAATAACTACATTAATCACTGTAGCTTTCATGCCTTTTCCTCAGTGTAAGAGGAAAATATGCTGCCTGTAGAATTCTAAATTGAGCAAATAGGTGTGTGACTCATGCCTGGCTTGTGTGACAGTCAGGTGAGCTCTTTTAGGAGAGCGTGTAATGTTGCCGTTCAGAATCCCATGGGTGAAGGGATAAGCGAGCCGTGGGAGGGACGGAGACGGGGGGGGGTAGTAGATATGCCAGGACATGGGGCGGGTGTGTGCAGGGTTAGAGCTAAGAGGCAGCAGGGAGGTAGGAGGCTGTGAGAGACGAGGAGGGAACACAAGAAGCTCCCAAGGTACCGGGAGGTGGTGCCGGCTGAGAGTAATGGGAAGAAGGGGAGGGGAGGGTGGGGGAAGGGCACCCAGGAAGTGGGGTGGGTGGGTCAGTGGGAGGGAGGAGAGGTTTGGGGATCTAGAGCGCTGGGGGATCCCAGAGCTTTAACCTCGAATCCCTACCCAAGCCTTGTTGCTTTAGAACCCACACTCCAGTTTTCTTTCTGTTCCGTTTCACTTATATACATGTTTTCCCCAAATATTATTATTTTAACTCTTGACCTCCCTCTCCCACTCATTACCCCCCTCCCCGTATAACCTCCCCATCTCTGTGCACAGCGACCCCGGCCACCGATCCTGAGTCCTTGCTGCATCCTCCCTCCCATAGCAGGGCCCCTACCCAGGCACAAATGGGCACTTCGTCGATGATGTCACAGGGTGGTATAGTCTGTACAATTTTTACACCTATAAGATTACATATTCCGAAGCCCTTCACACCAGTCGGGCTTATCCCTATACGCCAATACAGTCTGTTCCCTTCCCAGCTCTGATGCTGCAGAGCCTGGCCTGTGTCCCTGTTCCCGTTCACCCCCAACCAACATTCGACATTCATGGGGCCTCATCTGGAGCACTGTGTCCAGTTTTGATCCCAACACTATAAGAAGGATGTGGAAAAATTGGAAAACATCCAGCGGGGGGCAACAAAAATGATTAGGGGGCTGGAACACATGACTTCTGAGAAGAGGCTGAGGGAACTGAGATTGTTTAGTCTGCAGAAGAGAAGAATGAGGGGGGGATTTGATAGCTGCTTTCAACTACCTGAAAGGGGGTTCCAAAGAGGATGGATCTAGACCAGGGGTGGGCAAACTATGGCCCGCGGGCCACATCCGGCCCGCGGGACTGTCCTGCCCGGCCCCCGAGCTCCTGACCCAGGAGGCTCACCCTTGGCCCCTCCCTTGCTATCCCCCATCCCCCGCAGCCTCAGCTCGCTCGCTCCGCCGCTGGCGCAATGCTCTGGGCGGCGGGGCTGCGAGCTCCTGGGGCAGCGAGCTGCGGAGCCCGGCCTGACCCAGTCTCTGTGCTGCACGGTGGCGGCGGCTGCGTGGCTGTAGCGCCGCCAGCCAGCGGTGCTCCAGGCAGTGTGGTAAGGGGGCAGGGGACGGGGGGGTTGGATAGAGGGCAGAGGAGTTCGGGGTGGTGGTCCGAGGGCGGGGGTGTGGATAGGGCAGAGGTGGGCAAATTACGGACCGCGAGCCACATCTGGCCTGCGGGGCCATCCTGCCCAGCCCCTGAGCTCCCAGCTGGCCCCGGCCCCTCCCCGGCTGTCCTTCCTCCCCCGCAGCCTCAGCTTGCTGTGCTGGCAGCGCGGCATCCTGGCTGGCTCCGGGGCTGGGTGGCGCGGTGCAGGGGCAGATTTACAAGTGAACACAGGGTGCCCTGGCAAAGGCCCCCCAACAACAGGGGGACCCAGGGCCGGGCACTCGGGCAACTCAACACTGGCTGCACTGAAATCATATGCAGGCGGGCGGTGCAGATGGCGGGAGCGCAGGGAACGCAGGCGGAGGACTCAGGGGGAGCACTGGGAGGCCACGCAGCCGGCCAGAGAGAAGCGGCCCTTTGAAGGGGAAACCGCCGCTTCTCTCTGGCTGTGCGGCTGCCCCTGCTCCTGTTGAGTCCTCCGCCCATGTTTGCGGGGCCACATTCCGAAAGGGGCTGGGGGGGGGAAGATGGATAAGGGGTAGGGTCCTGGAAGGGGGCAGTCAGGGGCAGGGGGTCCTGGAAGGGGGTGGTCAGGGGGTGGGGGGGATGGATGGAGGGGGGTCGGTTGGGGACAAGGAGCAGAGGGGTTGGATGGGTTTGGAGGTTCTTAGGGGGGCAGTCAGGGGGCAGGAAGTGGGAGGGGTTGGATAAGGGGTGGGGGGCAGGCTGTTTGGGAGGAGGCACAGTCTTCCCTACCTGGCCCTCCATACTGTTTTGCAACCCCAATGTGGCCCTTGGGCCAAAAAGTTTGCCCACCCCTGATCTAGACTGTTCTCAGTGGTAGCAGATGACACAACAAAGAGTAATGATTTCAAGTTGCAATGGGGGAGGTTTAGGTTGGATATTAGGAAACACTATTTCACTAGGAGGGTGGTGAAGCCCTGGGATGGGTTCCCTAGGGAGGTGGTGGAATCTCCTTCCTTAGAGGTTTTTACGGTCAGGCTTGACAAAGCCCTGGCTGGGATGATTTAGTTGGGTTTGGTCCTGCTTTGAGCAGGGGTGGGACTAGATACCTCCTGAGATCCCTTCCAACCCTGATATTCTATAATTCCAATTTCCTTCCCACCTCCTGTTTGATCCCATTTATAGAGTAATATTCTCAGCTATACCTTAACCAGTAATTGTGCTGAAATTTAACTAACCAATTCTAACATATTGTGACATAATTCTCTAACCCAGGCATCGGCCACCTTTCAGAAGTGGTGTGCTGAGTCTTCATTTATTCACTCTAATTTAAGATTTCATGTGCCAATAATACATTTTAACGTTTTTAGAAAGTCTCTTTCTATAAGTCTAAAATACATAATTGAACTATTGTATGTAAAGTCAGTAAGGTTTTTAAAATTTTTAAGAAACTTCATTTAAAATTAAATTAAAATGCAGAGCCTTCTGGACCGGTGGCCAGGACCTGGGCAGTGTGAGTGCCACTGAAAATCAGCTCGTGTGCCGCCATAGGTTGCTTACTCCTGCTCTAACCAATTATAAACCACTACCCTAATTAACTTACACCTGGTAACATTAATTATACAGGAGAGAGAAACAATTAGAGAACCAGACTGATTAACAATGTAAAAGTGGTGGCTATAAAGATAAAGCAATACAGAAATGAGGATTTCACAACCACAACCATTGATAAGTGATTTCTTGCCAGACAGGCTGCTATCAAATTAAGGTTTCTTTAACCATCTTAAGATCAGGACAGGATCGACTTCCTAACAGCCCAATAGCACCTTATTTCAGTGTGACTGGTTTGGGGTGTGAGGATGTGACCCTTCGCTTCCCAGCTTATGGCTGCCCCTGCTGCTTAGCCAAAGGCCTTAGCCTAAGAACAAGGCCTCAGACTATCCTAGTGAGAGAAGGCCCAGACACAGGCGGACTGTGATTTTGATTCTTTGTTTTTATACCCCTGTAACTAGCTAAGTGATAAAAATACACCTAAGTTCTTAAAGTCTAGGCTTTACAGACAGACCTGAATATCTCTATTCTAACAGTGGGTTCTACCCTTTCCCCCATTCTGTCTGTCTTGTCTATTCAGATTGTAAATTCTTCAGGGCATGGGCCATCTACTATTCTGTGTTTGTACTTTGCCGAGCACAATGGGGACTCACTGTTAGTTCGTTCTTAGGCACTCAGGTAACGAATATGATTAACAACTCTCCTGCCACTTTGAGCCAAGGAAGCTGGTCTTGGGATGTTACTGCTTAAAAATGATCTGAGCTTAAAACCATGGACTATTCTTTGTGACAAGTATCCCACAAATTCCACCGACCTCCCTTGTTTTCTTTGTCTGGCATAGGGTTTCTAAATTCCAAACCTGATGTGGTCTCACAGCTGGAACGAGGGGAAGAGCCGTGGGTCCTGGACCTCCAGGGCTCTGAGAAAGAAGTGCTTCCAAGAGCTGCCTGCACAGGTGAGGACTTGGTTAAAGCAAGTCAAAAACTGTCCGTGAATACAGGAAACATTCGGGATGCCCTACAAAGACCCTGTGAGCTCTCCAAGTTCAGGATTGTTCCCTGCCGATGTGGAATAATTAGGTAGATGTCACTCATGGCTTCCCACCTATCCTGACTAACAACGGGCAGCAGATCCCTACCTGATCCCACTTTCCCCTGCATGTTCTGGTGAAATGCAGATCAAAACTGATCCCTTCCTCTCTCCTCTGGGGAAAATCAGCTCCTGATAGGTTTGATCTCTCCTGCACATATTTTGGTTTGTTCATCCCTTTTAAAATTCCTGTCTCTGAGATTTCCTTTCTCTCAGGCACAGAGAGTGACCTATGTCTGGATTCTCTCTGTCTCCCATCAGGTGATAGGATGGTGCATGAGAATGAGGAGCAGAAACCCCAGCAGGAAGATGCTGAGCAAGGAGCACCACATGGGACATTATCTGGAAGACCCAAAGGGAATGTTTCCAGGAGTTGTGCACTCCGAGAAACAGTAAAAGCCTCAGAGACTCAGCAGAGGCCAGAGGAGAACTTCAGGAGCCTCTCAGACCTTATTACACATGAGAGAATCAACTTGGAAGAGACAAACTACACATGCCATGAGTGCGGGGAAAGCTTCAGTCGTCGCTCAAACCTTATCACACATCAGAGAATCCACACAGGGGAGACGCCCTACACATGCTCTGAGTGCGGGAAAAGCTTCGGGCGGAGCTCTCACCTTATCAGACATCAGAGAATCCACACAGGGGAGACGCCCTACACATGCTCTGAGTGCGGGAAAAGCTTCGGGTGGAGCTCTCACCTTATCACACACCAGAGAATCCACACAGGGGAGACGCCCTACACATGCTCTGAGTGCGGGAAATGCTTCAATCAGAGCTCTGCCCTTATCAGACATCAGAGAATCCACACAGGAGAGAAGCCCTACACATGCTCTGAGTGCGGGAAATGCTTCCGTCAGCGCTCAAGCCTTGTCACACATCAGAGAATCCACACATGAGAGACGCCCTACACATGCGCTGAGTGCGGGAAAAGTTTCATTGAGCACTCAGACTTTGTCAGACATCGTAGAATCCACAGTGGAGAGAGACCCTACACATGCTCTGCATTTGGGAAAAGCTTCAATCAGATGTCATTCCCTATTAGAGATCAGAAAATCCAAATCGGAGAGAACTGTAAGAAATGCCTTGATTAGGGCTTCCCAAAGATTTGTTTTAAAAAAAAATCACATTTGCTAATTCCAATATAGTGATCTTTGCACTATCTTCACTGTGGTCTCTCAGCTCTGCCGGATGAGTTGCCTGCTTCTGCCTTTTGCAGCTCACCCTTCTTTGGGGTCAGTTCTGTGATCTTTTCTATCAGCTCCTTCCCTTTTGACTTGTAAGAGTGTGTGTCCCTCCAGCCAGGAATTTCATCAGCTCCAGGTGAGGGAGAGGGTTGATGCCAACAAGCTACCCTGAGGCAACAGTTACCTGTGCCTTACATCCACTAGGACTGTACATGGAATTGGGTGCTCAATAAACCCTGTTATAGTCCTAGCCTTCACAACCTCTTCAGGCAAGGAGTTCCACAAGTTGACTGTGCGCTGTGTGAAGAAGAACTTCCTTTTATTTGTTTTAAACCAGCTGCCTATTAATTTCATTTGGTGACCCCTAGTTCTTGTATTATGGGAGTAAGTAAATAACTTTTCCTTATCCACTTTCTCAACATCACTCATGATTTTATATACCTCTATCATATTCTCTCTTAGTCTCCTCTTTTCCAAGCTGAAAAGTCCTAGCCTCTTTAATCTCTCCTCATATGGGACCCGTTCCAAACCCCTAATCATTTTAATTGCCCTTCTCTGAACCTTTTCTAATGCCAGTATATCTTTTTTGAGATGAGGAGACATAGAATTCAAGATGTGGGCATACCATGGAGTTATATAAGGGTAATAATATAGTCAGTCTTATTCTCTATCCCCTTTTTAATGATTCCTAACACCCTGTTTGCTTTTTTGACCGCCTCTGCACACTGCGTGGACATCTTCAGAGAACTATCCATGATGACTCCAAGATCTTTTTTCTGATTTGTTGTAACTAAATTAGTCCCGATCATATTTTATGTATAATTGGAGTTATTTTTTCCAATATGCATTACTTTACATTTATCCACATTAAATTTCATGTGCCATTTTGTTGCCCAATCACTTAGTTTTGTGAGATCTTTATTAAGTTCTTCACAGTCTGCTTTGGTCTTAACTATCTTGAGCAGTTTAGTATCATCTGCAAACTTTGCCACCTCACTTTTTACCCCTTTCTCCAGATCGTTTATGAATAAGGTGAATAGGATTGGTCCTAGGACTGACCCTTGGGGAACACCACTAGTTACCCCTCTCCATTCTGAGAATTTACCATTAATTCCTACCCTTTGTTCCCTGTCTTTTAACCAGTTCTCAATCCTTGAAAGGACCTTCCCTTTTATCCCATGACAGCTTAATTTATGTAAGAGCCTTTGGCGAGGGACCTTGTCAAAGGCTTTCTGGAAATCTAAGTACACTATGTCCACTGGATCCCCCTTGTCCACATGTTTGTTGACCCCCTCAAAGAACTCTAATAGATTAGTAAGACATGTTTTCCCTTTACGGAAACTGTGTTGACTTTTGCCCAACAATTTATGTTCTTCTATGTGTCTGACAATTTTATTCTTTACTATTGTTTCAACTAATTTGCCCGGTACCAATGTTAGACTTACTGGTCTGTAATTGCCGGGATCACCTCTAGAGCCCTTTTTAAATATTGGCGTTACATTAGCTAACTTCCAGTCATTGGGTACCGAAGCCGATTCAAAGGACAGGTTACAAACCATAGTTAATAGTTCCGCAACTTCACATTTGAGTTCTTTCAGAACTCTTGGGTGAATGCCATCTAGTCCTGGTGACTTGTTAATGTTGAGTTTATCAATTAATTCCAAAAGCTCCTCTAGTGACACTTCAGTCTGTGACAGTTCCTCAGATTTGTCACCTACAATTTGGCAATGTTTATGCTCCTTTCTAGGATTTGACTTCCACTTTTTAAAGGAAGTCTTTTTGTCTCTCACTGCTTCTTTTACATGGTTGTTAAGCCCCGGTGGCTCTTTTTTAGTTCTTTTACTGTGTTTCTTAAATTGGGGTATACATTTAAGTTGGGCCTCTATTATGGTGTCGTTAAAGTGTCCATGCAGCTTACAGGAATTTCACTTTAGTCACTGTACCTTTTAAATTCTGTTTAACTAACCCCCTCATTTTTGTATAGTTCTCCTTTTTGAAATCAAATGCCACAGTGTTGGGCTGTTGAGATGTTCTTCCCACCACAGAGATGTTAAATGTTATTATATTATGCCGTTTATTTCGAGCAACTGCAGTTATTCGAGAGAGTACAGACAGGCAGAGTTTCCCCTCCCGAGGTAGGTCTCGGTTAGATAAACAATTAAGGCAAGCATTTATACCTTTTGTGACATACAGTAAGGAGCAACAACTGCATTTTGTTTGTACATATTCCTTTCTGATAGCTTACTTCTCTCAGCAATTTCTGCTACAATCTGCATTCTATTCTTATCTAACACAAGGTCGAAAACCAGCGTCTCTTACAGTTCTTTTCCGCTCGCCCACGCCCTGCTTGGAAGTCTCCCGTTAGTAGCTGTTAGTTAGCCTGGTAAATATCAAGTCCCTGAGAAAACACAGTTATACGAAGCAAAACGAAATCACAAATAGAAATGTCATTGGAAATTCAAAAATTAAAAAGGAAAATGCAATTCCCATCACTTCATTGTATCTGGGCCATTCCTGTATCGAGAGTACCCGCTAAGGGCCCTGTGTGCTTATGGGAAACCTGGAGGAACTCATAGCAGAGCCTGAACATGAAACTCAACTGCTCCCAGGTGCCGCAGTAAAACCCTTTCCCTGCTGTGATGTTGATGATTTTATGAAAATATGCTAATGAGTGTGAATATAATGTAACTGGAACATGCTTCATGCAAAAGGTCTCTTGTGCAGTATCATTACAAAGCTTATTATCTACTGTATGTGTTCAGCCTATTTGTATGAACCGATCATTCTTGTATCTGAAGCTAGAAATATGAACTATAACTCTGAGGTCCTGTTGTAATGATGCAAAGTGTGGGCCATTAATAGTGGTTTGGACTCTTGATGGCTCCCATTAACCAGGACAATTGACTGGAGATGGCTCTGTCCTGCACCATCTGTGAGTCAGGCCAGGAACAATGAAGGCTTGGGGGGGGGGTCTCACTGGACATGTGACCATGTCACCTGGTACAGGAATCCATCTTAAACCTGGGGCTTTTCCCCAGGAGCGAGACAAAAGATTCCTGCCTTGTACCAAAGCTATATAAGGGGGTGGAACAGAAGAAAGGTGGCTGCAGTCATGAGAAATCCCCTAGCTACCACCTGAGCTGGAACAAGGACTATGCCAGGTGAAAAGATTGGGCCCAGACAAGAAATAAGTCTAGTCTGCAAAAGAAGCTTTTTGGAAGATCTCTGAGGGTGAGATTTGATCTGTATTGAGTTTCATACTGTATTAGGCTTAGACTTGCATGTTTTTGTTTTATTTTGCTCTATGGAGAATACAAATGCCACAGAGTAGGAAAAGTTAATGCCTTAGAAAAATCTGTGTGTGTTAGAGTGTCTAGGAACCACTCTCCTATAGCTTCTTTTCTCTGATTTCCTTTAGAAAATCTGAAGCAGGGAGCAGAAACCATTGTCTTTTCTGAGGTGTGAGCTCAGGACCTACTGAGTATGAGACTGACATGCTGCCAACTATGCTAAGAAGGCCCAGGAAAATGTTTAGGCTCAGTGCATATAAGATCCTCCTACAGCAGTGACTGGAGCAGGGAAGGAACTGGAAGAAGCAGAGAGCTCTGGTGCCCACAGACCTGTCCTGGCATCTTTCTCAGCACCAAAGAAATGAATTTGCCCTTCCAGTGAACAATCTGCTGGAACTAATGGCAGCACAGGGGCGATGTTTCTAAAGTATGCACCCACCTCTACATTTTAGAACTTACTCTCCTTTTTCTAGTGTAACACTTTGTGTATGAATTAGGCAAAACAAACTACACAGGTAAGAGAAACAAGGGCTTGAGAGAAAGCTTGAACTCATAACCCCAACAGGTGGCCCCTCTGCACTAACCAGTTGCACCCCTAAAGATGTTTTTTAAACACATTTGGGAAGCAGGCAGTTATCAGTCTCTGTGGTTCACACCTTTGCCTGGTAATTGAAAGGCTGCTGGTTCAAACTTAACTCAAGATGCGGCTTTTCAGCGATGAGACTCCAGTACATTTTAACAGGAAGAAAATCTCCTCTATTCTGGCTTTGCCCCATTTGACTCCTTCTGCCCATCTTCTCCCCCTCCCCCAGTCTCTTTCCTTCCCCACTGGGGCCATGCAGAGAGGAGCCCCAGTCAGTCTCTGTCACAGAGAGTCTGTATCCCATAAAGGGAGGGAGGGGTCTCTCTAAAACACTGATAATGGGGAGGGGAGTGGTGCGTGTTGTTAGGGGGAGACAGGATGGAGAGCTAACAGTGGGGCACAGAGAGATTCCCCCAGATTTGGGAGATCCCCTGCTGCCCCCCATCAGCCAGCTGTGAGAAGAACAACTGTTGGCGTGGAGGGTCTCCACATGCTGCCCCCGCCCCAACTGCCAACTCTGCCAACTGTGGCAATGGGAGCTGCGGGGGTGGAGTCTGCGGGCAGCGGTGCGCAGAGACGCCCCTGGCCCTCCAGCTTAGGGGCTGTGGGTTGCTTTCGGGAGATGCCCGAGGTAAATGCTGCACCCTTCACCCTCTCCTGCAACCCCAACCCCCTGCCCCAGCCCAGACCCCACACCTGCACCCAACCTCCCTCCAAGAGCCTGCCCCCCACACTGCCTCCTTCAGCACAACCCCCTGACTGAGCCCAGACCCTGCACCCAAACTCTCCCAGAGCCCAACCCTTCTCCCTCCCACAACCAAACTCTTTCCCAGAGCCTTACACAGGTCTGTGTGGCAGGTGGGGCAGGACTTGGTCCCATTCTGGGCACCACCAAAAATTATACAAACCTGCCACCCCTGTCCAGCCCAACCTTCTGCTGATGCACCTCAGCCCACATCCATGCAGGGTTTGAAGCTTTCATTGCTTAAATTCCAGGACACGGAGGGTTTTCAGCTCCCCTTTGCCTAGAGGGAACCTTCACCCCATTCCTAACCAGGTTCTTGTCCATGGGATCACTGTAGGGGGGCTGGCTCCCTCTATGTCTTTTCTCTCTCTAGGACAGGCCTGGGTGCAATAACTGGGGGCATCTGAGCACCCAGGACCTTCTGTGGGGCTGCCATTCCCCTTCCCCTTCTGTGGTCCCATCTGCCATTGACTCCAGCCTTTTTTCTATCCATCGTCAGCACCATCCCAAGCCAGCAGCACTCGCCTCAAAAAGACAAAGAGTCCCATGGCACCTTACAGACTAACAGACGTATTGGAGCATAAGCTTCCGTGGGTGAATCCCCACTTCGTCAGATGAATGTAGTGGAAATTTGCAGGAGCAGGTATAAGTATGCAGGCAAGAACCAGTCTAGAGATAAGGAGGTTAGTTGAATCAGGGAGGATGAGACCCTCTTCTAGCAGTTGAGATGTGATCACCAAGGGAGGAGAAACTGCTCTTGTAGTTGTCTAGCCAGGCACAGAATTCCCACTCCATTCATCTGACGAAGTGGGGATTCACCCACGAAAGCTCATGCTCCAATACGTCTGTTAGTCTAGAAGGCGCCACAGGACTCTGTCGCCTTTTACAGATCCAGACTAACACAGCCACTCCTCTGATACTCAAAAAGACAGTGTCCCCTGCTGGGAGTAAATCACTGACCTCTCTCCTCCCTGAGCACTGACTGCCCCTCTGTTTCCTTGCCTCTCAGTCTGTGCAGATGGGACCTTTCCCTCCAGTGCTGGAGGATTCGGCCTTCCCATCTACCATTGTCCCAAGCAGCACAGCGGGTGGGAATCTTAAACGTACCAAGGTGACTTAGGAGCAGAACCCCCCCCTCCCCCGACCTTCCATGCAATTGTCACTTGCCCCTCACTGAGCAGGACTGAAACTGGTTCAGGGAGACTGGTGGGCCACATCCCCTCTGGGCATGAGCAAAGCAGCAGGGTGAAAAAATGATCATGAAGATTGAACCCAGGGCCTCATACATGCAAAGCATGTGCTCAACCACTGAGCTACATCCCCTAGCAGGTTGTGTTTACTATGGGTTACACTCAGAGCCCTCCTGTTTCCAGAGCATCCAGTGACCTATAAGCTTCACGAGAAGCCCGTTCCCCTCTCTGAGGACCAATCCTGCTCTCCTGGAGGTGACTTGTTCATAGGGGTCACTTTTCAGCAGGGCCAGATTCGATGTGTGGGGCAGAGAGAGTGGCTGCCCTGGTCTCAGGGTGCAGAGATACACTCAGCCATCTCCCCTGCATTGGGTTGGGGGGGCGGCAATCCCCTGCTGCAAGGTCATAGCGGGGGATGCTGTGAGCAGCTCAACACCTCACCCTGGTGGCAGCAGTGGTGTGCGGAGCTCCAGGTGTTTCTAGGATCTGCTATTTCCACCTGCCTGTAAACTCCAGCTTTCCCCAGCACATTCACTGCGGTGCAATTGGATCACTGTTTCCATGGCTGAACAGCAAAGAATCGCTCCCAGTTTCCCTTCTATCAGCAGCAGGATTAGCCTGTGTCGGTGGTTAATGAGGTGGATCTAGTTGTAGATTGTTATTCATTCCCCACCTTGACAATTCACACAGTCCCTTTCCCAGGCAGATTCCCAGCACCTCAGTGATCCTGGTAGCAGGGTTGGGTCCTGAGATTTTCAGGGTTCTTTTCCCCTCCACCTGGAGTGAACTCAGCTTTTTCCCCATCCCAGACAATCCATGAAATAACAACAGGGGCATAAAGAAAGAGGGGAGGGAACATCTCACGGCCAGGGCTGGATGTGCCCAGAGCCCCCTGCTTGTCCATTGTTTCCATGGAATTTGGCCCCCTGCTTTGCACAAGGGACAGAGAAAGATCTTGCTGTTCCTGTGTCTGTGCAAAGAAAATTGTGCTTCTGTATGAAAGAGAGGCGGGAAATGGCCCCATGATGGGGCAATAGCCTCAGGATTAAGAGCAAAGGACAATGATGGGAAGGTTCACAATTGACTCAGTAGTTGCATACAAAGGTGCACGTTTGGCAGTTACATTGGGAAATTCTGGCTCCTTCTCAGGCTCAGGTTGGCCACCCCGGTCTAGGTGTAGAAGTGACAACATTTAAACTTGAAAGAGGGGCCAATTTCCCCATCATTTCACACCTTTACACCCAAACACGATGACTTTCTGAATGAACCCTCCTCGTTCAGCCAGAAGATCTTGGGGTGGATGTAGGAGTCACTGGGTAAAATTCTCTGGACTCTGTTCTGAATCAGGTCAGAGCAGAGGTACCTAGTGATCTAGTCTGGCTGTAAAATCTATAGATCAACACCATTAATATGAAATTAATCCTCAGAAACGGCTGTTCCCCACCCAGAACCCAGCAAAGGGCTCTCCAGGGAAGGGGGCTGTTGAGGAAGGAAAGAAGGAAGACGTCCTTCTCCCCCTGGAGGAACTGGGCTCTGCGCTTTGGACAGAAAGGCGGGGAAGGAAATGGCCACACGATGGCAGCAGAATCTAAGAAATGAAACACAATAGGCTTATGTCCACACTGCAATGAAACACCCAGGGCTGCCCCATACCAGCTCAGGCTCCCGGGGCTTGGGCTGTGGGGTGGTAAATTTGCAGTGTAGACATCTCGGCTCAGGCTCAATACCGGGCTCTGAGACCCCCATAAGGCTGGGAGGGAGTTAAAAAAAAAAAAGATAGAACGGCAGTGGAGTCTTACCCTGGTCTCAATGGCATTTCTCCATTGGTCTGTCTGCTTTGGGGCAGGGACAATAACACGTCCTGCTGCATTCGTTATTTCAAAGGGCGGTTTAGGATTTTCATTCTCACACATGGTGCACGAAGCAGGACTCAACCCTCGGTGTAAACTAAATGAGCTGCCCATAGATTCTGGAAGCCACAATGAGCATTTGGTGTGAGAGCTCAGACCTGCCCCTGTCCCAGAGGGGGGGGTCATCTGGGAGGGGACTGAACCACTGACCTATCAGCTCCTAACTCCCAAACTTTCAGTAACTATCATCAGTGCCTGTGAGTGTAATTTAAACCATCAAAACAGTCATAGTGGGCTAGACCATACTCAGGACTTCGGGTCTGGAAAAGAGCTGGCACAATCCATAGACCAGGTTGTTATATAAAATGCACATGGATTTTAACCCTTCACATACAGTAATGGGAAAGTGCTTGGTTCAGGCTTGTAGCGGTGATGGAATAAACTGCAGGTTCAAATCAAGTCTCTGAAGTCCGTCCACAGCTGGGATGGGTCATTCAGTCCTTTGTACAGAGCTTCAGTTTGTAGCAAAGTCCCTCCAGAGGTAAGAAGCAGGATTGGAGACGCGGCATCAGCCTCTTATAGTCTCTTGCCATGTGGTCTTTGCTTTCTTTGTCCCAAGGACACTCTGTCCAGCATGTGGCATAGAAAAACCTTAGAGTTCTGTCCATAGGCAGGTCCCTGCACACCTTGCTGAGCCACAAGGCGTATCTGCCTTCTCTCAATGGGTCGATTGTAGAGCTGATGGTCCTTAATAGGCCATCAAGCAGGCTAGGCAGAACTGACACCAACTTGTCTGGGGTGTTCCCCGGAAGCAGAGCACAAGTTTGAAATGTGGACAGAACAGAGCCAATATTCATAACGTCAACTACAAAAATGATACACATCTAGAGATAGCATCATTATAATCAGCCAATCAGAACCCCTCCATAGACCCCTTACACCAGGGGTCCCCAACCCCCGGTCCGCGGCCCGGTACCAGTCCGCGGCCTCTTAGAAACCGGGCCGCGAACCGACCCAGTGCAGCTTCCGCAGGCGTGCCTGCGGGAGGTCCAGCTGAGCCGCGGGACGAGTGCTCCCTCCGCAGTCGTGCCTGCGGGAGGTCCGCTGCTCCCGGGGCTCAGCTGGAGCTTCCGCAGGCATGCCTGCGGAGGGTCCGGCAAACGAAACCGGTCCCTGGACCTAAAAAGGTTGGGGACCCCTGCCTTACACGACAGCCTTTCTACAATATTGGCTACAAATAGAACAGTGGTGGCAACGGTGATCTGTACAGTTGCAGATTATGTCAGTAATGTCACAGGAGGTGACACGGCATCAGTGAGACTGATACTGGAATAGCCTCCAGTTTTGGTGTCCTTATTTGAAAAAGATGGTGTGAAATTGGAGCTGGGGCAGCAAAGAGCCACCAAATGTTCTGAGGGCTGGAGAAAAATGCCTTCTAGTGAGCTATTGAAAGAGCTCAACCTGTTTAGCTTCTCAAAAGAAGATTGAAAGGTGACTTCACTGAAACGTTGAAGGGCCTTAATGGAGAGAAAGGATTGACTATTAAAGGGCTCTTTAATGTAGCAGAGAAAAGCATAACAAGACCCAATGGCTGGAAGGTGAAAAGAGACAAAGGGTATGGCTACACTTGAGAGTTGCAGCGCTGTGAGTTACAGCGCTGGTCGTACAGCTGTGTAGGGAAAGCACTGGTGTGTGGCCACACTCACAGCTACCAGCGCTGCAGTGTGGCCACATTTGCAGCATTTGCAGCGCTGTTGGGAGTGATGCATTATGGGCAGTTATCCCAGCGTTCAAGTGGCAGGAACGTGCTTTTCAAAAGAGTGACAGGGACCGGGGGAGAGAGAGAGAGAGAGTGGATTTTTGGAGCCGACACTGTGTATCAGCTCCCTGCCTTGCAAAATCAGAAAATTTTCCCGACCCCTTACTCTTAACTGCAAACAGCCTGCAGACCAGATAAGCAGCTGCTCCAACGGACTCCCTTTCTCCGCCCCGCCCCCGCTGTTTCTATCCTCAAGCAAACACTCATCCCTCTGCCTGCCTCACGCACAGCAAGGTAGCAGATTATCTCATTTGATTTGTTCACAGATTGATCACAGCAAACAGGAGCTGTTTATTTTTTAGATAAGCAGCTCCTGGAGCCCCAAGTTCATAACAAAACAAAGAGAGTAATTTAGTTAAAAGCATACTGGGATATCTCCTAATACCCTGGAGGCCAATAACAGCGCTTGTGTGTGGCCACACTTTACGAGCAGCGCTATAGCACCAGCGCTGCACTCGTTATACCCCAAGCAGACCCAGGTGTTCAGCCAGCGCTGCAGCCAGGGAGTTGCAGCGGTGGATGTGCCCTGCAGGTGTGGACAGTTACTAATTGCAGCGCTGGAAAGCCTCCACCTGCGCTGCAACTCTCAAGTGTAGCCAAGCCCAAATTCGTATTACAACTAAGGCACAAATATTCAACAGCGAGGATGATTCACCACAGGAACAAGCTACCAAGGAAAGTGGTGGATTCTCCATCTCCTGATGTCATTTAATGAAGACTAGATGCCTTTCTGGAATGTATCAGAGGGGTAGCCGTGTTAGTCTGGATCTCTAAAAGCAGCAAAGAATCCTGTGGCACCTTATAGACTAACAGACGTTTTGCAGCATGAGCTTTCGTGGGTGAATACCCACTTCGTCGGATGCAAGAGTGGAAATTTCTAGGGGCAGGTAAATATAAGCAAGCAAGAAGCAAGCTAGAGATAACGAGGTTAGGTCAATCAGGGAGGATGAGGCCCTGTTCTAGCAGTTGAGGTGTGAAAACCAAGGGAGGAGAAACTGGTTTTGTAGTTGGCAAGCCATTCACAGTCTTTGTTTAGTCCTAAACTGATGGTGTCAAATTTTCAGATGAACTGAAGCTCAGCAGTTTCTCTTTGAAGTCTGGTCCTGAAGTTTTTTTGCTGTAGGATGGCCACCTTAAAATCTGTTATTGTGTGGCCAGGGAGGTTGAATTCTGGAATGTTTTTGCCCCCAAAGTAGCTCTTGTGTCATACAGGAGGCCTGTGATATGCAGGGGGTCAGATTAGATGCTCTAATGGTCTCTTCTGGCCATAAAGTCGACTAATTTCTGAAAATCTGAGGGTAGCATTGGGAGCAGCGTCTGATGTTTCCCTGTCTAGCCGGCTTGCTGCCTAGAACGAACGCTCCTTGAGTGGTGATCCACAGGGAGCAGCTCAAACCTGCAAAGTGCCTGGCCAGGGGCAGGACATTAGCCCAGCAAGGGAGGGGTGTGGCAGTGACATCACAAAGGCCTTTTGCAGGCCCTCAGACTATTGGTCCAAGGCAGTGGGGCGGTGGTGACCTCACAGAGAGATGCTGACATCAGCCAGGCAGGACAGGGGCGAGGGGCCAGGGAAACCTCAGAGACCCCTGTGGCTTTGCTCCAGCAAGTCTCCTTCTCGAGGTCTCTCTTTGAGGACTGAGAGAGTATTCGGGTTCACGGACATGAGTGCCAGGAGGAACCTCTTTCGAGTTTTCTCCTTCCCTTGTAGTGATTTTACTAGAAAACAGCCGTCCCTGTTTAGAAGGTAAGAGCCTCCTCGAGGTTAGAAACCTGTTCAGTCCGATCCATCTGGTGAGAGTTGAATTCTAGGCATGGAAAACACGAGCTTAAGGAGCAGAATTTTATTGTGCATGTGGGATTTTGTCCCTTAGAATCACTGGGACATTAGGGTTTGTCCTTTTTGTTTCACCTCTTCCTCCATCCCTCCCTCCCTCCTTTCATAGAATCATAGAATATCAGGGTTGGAAGGGACCTCAGGAGGTAATCTAGTCCAACGCCCTGCTCAAAGCAGGACCAAACCCAACTAAATCATCCCAGCTAGGGCTTTGTCAAGCCTGACCTTAAAAACCTCTAAGGAAGGAGATTCCACTACCTCCCTAGGTAACCCATTCCAGTTCTTCACCACCCTACTAGTGAAAAAGTTTTTCCTAATGTCCAACCTAAACCTTCCCCTCTGCAACTTGAGACCATTACTCCTTGTTCTGTCATCTTCTACCACTGAGAACAGTCTAGATCCATTCTCTTTGGAACCCCCTTTCAGGTAGTTGAAAGCAGCTATCAAATCCCCCCCTCATTCTTCTCTTCTGCAGACTAAACAATCCCAGTTCCCTCAGCCTCTCCTCATAAGTCATGTGCTCCAGCCCCCTAATCATTTTTGTTGCCCTCCGCTGGACTCTCTCCAATTTATCCACATCCTTCTTGTAGTGTGGGGCCCAAAACTGGACACAGTACTCCAAATGAGGCCTCACCAGTGCTGAGTAGAGGGGAATGATCACATCCCTTGATCTGCTGGAAATGCCCCTACTTATACAACCCAAAATGCCATTAGCCTTTTTGGCAACAAGGGCACACTGTTGACTCATATTCAGCTTTTCATCCACCGTAACCCCTAGGTCCTTTTCTGCAGAACTGCTGCCCAGCCATTCGGTCCCCAGTCTGTAGCAGTGCATGGGATTCTTCCGTCCTAAGTGCAGGACTCTACACTTGTCCTTGTTGAACCTCATCATATTTCTTTTGGCCCAATCCTCTAATTTGTCTAGGTCCCTCTGTATCCTATCCCTACCCTCCAGCGTATCAACCACTCCTCCCAGTTTAGTGTCATCTGCAAACTTGCTAAGGGTGCAGTCCACACCATCCTCCAGATCGTTAATGAAGATATTGAACAAAACCGGCCCCAGCACCGACCCTTGGGGCACTCCACTTGAAACCGGCTGCCAACTAGACATGGAACCATTGATCACTACCCATTGAGCCCTACCATCTAGCCAGTTTTCTATCCACCTTACCGTCCATTCATCCAGCCCATACTTCTTTAACTTGCTGGCAAGAATACTGTGGGAGACTGTATCAAAAGCTTTGCTAAAGTCCAGAAATAGCACATCCACTGCTTTCCCCTCATCCACAGAGCCAGTTATCATAGAAGGCAATTAGGTTAGTCAGGCATGACTTGCCCTTGGTGAATCCATGCTGACTGTTCCTGATCACTTTCCCCTCCTTTAAGTGGTTCAGAATTGATTCCTTGAGGACCTGTTCCATGATTTTTCCAGGGATTGAGGTGAGACTGACTGGCCTGTAGTTCCCTGGATCTTCCTTCTTCCCTTTTTTAAAGATGGGCACTACATTAGCCTTTTTCCAGTCATCCGGGACCTTCCCCGATCGCCATGATTTTTCAAAGATAATGGCCAATGGCTCTGCAATCTCATCGGCCAACTCCTTTAGCACCCTCGGATGCAGCGCATCCGACCCCATGGATTTGTGCTTGTCGAGCTTTTCTAAATAGTCCCGAACTACTTCTTTCCCCACAGAGAGCTGGTCACCTCCTCCCCATACCGTGCTGCAGAGTGCAGCTGTCTGGGAGCTGACCTTGTCTGTGAAGACAGAGGCAAAAAAAGCATTGAGTACACTAGCTTTCTCCACATCCTCTGTCACTAGGTTCCCTCCCTCATTCAGCAAGGGGCCCACACTTTCCTTGACTTTCTTCTTGTTGATAACATATCTGAAGAAACCCTTCTTGTTACTCCAAACATCTCCAGATAGCTGCAACTCCAAGCGTGATTTGGCCTTCCTAATTTCACTCCTGCATGCCTGAGCAATACTTTTATACTCCTCCCTGGTTATTTGTCCAATCTTCCACTTCTTGTAAGCTGTTTTTTTGTGTTTAAGACGAGCAAGGATTTCACTGTTAAGCCAAGCTGGTCACCTGCCATATTTACTTTTCTTCCTACACATCGGGATGGTTTGTTCCTGCAACCTCAATAAGGTTTCTTTAAACTGGTGACAGTTGAATTCTAGGCATAGAAAATACAAGCTTAAGGAGGCAGAATTTTATTGCACGCCTGGGATTTTGTCCCTTAGAATCACTGGAGACATTGGGGTTTGTGCTTTTTGTTTCACCTTTTCCTCCATCCCTCCCTCCTTTCTCTTCTTCTCTTGCTTCTTTTGTCTTTTCTCCTGTTCCCCTCCCAACACCAGGAGAGGGGTGTGTGTGTGTGTGTGTGGCTGTGTTGCAGGAGAGGGCTCTGCAGCTCCCACTGTGGGAGCTCCACTCAAAAATGTGGGGCTGAAATAGTACTCGGGCAGTGATCCCCACCAGTGACCTGGGCCATTCTTTGGGCTCTCTGGTGAGAATCCTCAGCCTCCCGTCCTCAGTCTCTACCCTGTTTGGCTGCTCAGGGGGTTATTGACAGGGAGGAGACTCAGGTCCTTGTTGGTCTCTTTCAATACCAAGGAAATAAGTCAGAACCAGTTCTGTGTTTGATTAATTTTGCTGCTTCTCTGCATTTATGGTCTCTGAGCAGTTCATGATTCTCTCTAACATTGCAGTTCTTCTCAAATTCTTGCTGAATAATTCCTGTGCACTGTTGTTGGTCTGGAGCTCATCACAGAGCACTTTATTCAGGTCATTCAATGTCTGAAATTCAAGATCTGATGGTTAGTTTGTAAAAGCAGCAAAGAGTCCTGTGGCACCTTATAGACTAGCAGATGTTTTGGAGCATGAGCTTTCGTGGGTGAATACCCACTTCGTCGGATGCATGTAGTGGAAATTTCCAGGGGCAGGTACATTGAAAATCAGGGCTCTTGGGTCCTATTCCCAACTCTGCCACTGACTGGCTGTGTGACCTCAGACAAGTCAATTCTCCTTTCTCAGCCTCAGCTTCTCCCTCTTTCGAGTAGGGATAATAATGATCCGCTCCTGCCTACCTCACGGTGGGTGGAGGCAGGGCCGGCTCTAGGTTTTTTGCTGCCCCAAGGAAAAAAAAAATTGGCTGCCCCCACCCCAGCCCTGGGCTCCCCCCCATAACCCTTGGTGCCTGAGCCCTGGGCTCTGCCGCCCCCACCCGCACCCCCTGCTGCCCCAGCCCTGGGCTCTGCCCACCCCCACCTGCACCCCCCTGCCGCCCCAGCTCTGGGCCTCCCCCTCACCCGCACCCCCCTGCCACCCCAGCTCTGGGCTCTCCTCCACACACACCCCATGCTGCCCTAGCTCTGGGCCTCCCCCCCACCCGCACCCCTCTGCTGCCCCAGCCCTGGGCTCCCCCCCCCCACCTGCACCCTCCCTCCGCCCCAGCCCTGGGTCACTGGTAACTTGCTCCCAGGGTGGGTCATTCAGCAGGAATTTTGGATGTGCACAGACCACAGACAGGATTGGTTCCCGCATGGTTACAGAGCTGCAGTAAAGTGGAACCATTTTCAGCTTGTGTGATTGGAGGAGATCTGGATGCATATTATAAGACTGTCCTACATAAATGAGGAAAAGTTGAGGTGCCTTTATTATTCTTTGTTTCTATGGGGAATTTGCCAGTGCAATATCACCGTCTTCCTTTTAAACAAACAAAACTAGAAAAAAATGGCAATCACTGTTGAAAATAGCAATTCCAGTCCTAAAAACCCCTGGGAAGCATTTCTTGCTCAATTTTATCTAGTAGGATGCCCCTGGAACAACGGGAGAGAGAAACCTGCATCACTGACAGTGCAGCCATGGAGACACCACACAGCAGCCTTGCCTAGCAGGGGCAGGGGGGCGAGAAGGGACATCATCCGAGCTCCCTGCATCCAGGTCACTTTCCTCAGCCGGGCTGCGTCAGGGGAGGGCAGAGAGCAGCAGCTTCTGATGCTCCCCTCACAGCCCAGCCCAGGTGGGGAAAGTGACCAGGACGCAGGGAGCACATAGTGCTGCTCCTCGCTCCCCCCACCCTCTGTGGGGCCACGGAGGAGCATTGGGGCAGGGGAGAGCAGTGAGCACCTTTGCACGGCCACACGGTGCCCTTTGACCCCCTGGAGCCCTGGGCGGCTGCCGGGGGCCCCACCCCTAAGGCCGGCCGGGCTCCCCAGCACGAGCAGCAGAGACACAGGCAGACTGGCCACCCACTGAGCAGAGGTAGCCTGGGCGGCTCGTAATGGAGGCTCGGGGGGGCTCAGCCTCCCCAAACCTTGCGTCGCCAAGGGGGCAGTGGGGCCCATGACTAGGGGCCCTGGCCAAATTAGGCCCCCCTGGAAAACTCTCCCCCATGTCAGCCCCAGGGCTGGAGGAGCTCCCACTCCCTGCTACGGCCCAGGGGCTGCAGCAGGGCACAGAGCTTCTCTGGTCTCGGGGCCGCAGCGGGGCTGGGGTAAAGGAGTGACAGGGTGGGGCCAGTGGGGGAAGGGGTGGAACAGAGGTGACAGTGGGTGGGGCCGTGGGTGGAAGGTGTGGAAGGGGGCGGAGCCACACACAGAAGTGGGGGGGGGTCATGGTTCCGGTGCTGGGGCCCCCGCACTTGTTCTCCCTTTCCCTGGGCTTTGGCATCACTAGTCCCTGATTAGCGAGTAGGGTTCAGTGGTTCCCAAAATGTGGGGCGTGACTCCTAGGGGGACACAGAGGAACATTCATGGGGGCACCTCAGGGCCCGAGCCAGCCCCCATGGAGGGAGCAGCACTCAGCCCCACTCTGCCCCAGCTCTTCCCCAACCCCACCCTCAGCCTGGGGCTCTGGCTCCCAGCCCGGCCTCGACCCCTTACCCCTGTCTGCACCCCTCTCCCCAGCAAGCAACGGCCCCACTCCCAGCCTCGGTTCTTGACTGCGGCCTCCGAGGGGCCACAGCCATGGGTACGAGGGCACAGTGTGAAATGTTTGGGGACCACTGGGTTAGGGTGACGTCCTCAGTCACTTCTCTGCCGTCCAATGAAAGCGATTCCTCCCCCACCCACCCACCCACCCCTCCGTCAGGACGGACTAGGTATGTTCCGCTGCCCTTCACTCGTACAGGAAGGAGAATAACATTTCATTCCACTCAATCCCAGGGCCGCCCAGAGGATTCCAGGGGGCACGGGGTCTTCGGCGGCGGGGGGCCCTTCCGTTCTGGGACCCGCCGCCGAAGTGCCCCGAAGACCCACGGCGGGAGCCCCCCGCCGCCAAATTACCGCCGAAGCGGGACCCGCCGCTGCAGTGCAGCCCGGTCTTCGGCGGTAATTCGGCAGCGGGGGGGGGGGTCCCTGCCGCGGGTCTTTGGGGCACTTCGGCGGCGGGTCCCGGAACGGAAGGGCCCCCCGCCGCCGAAGACCGGGCTGCGCTTCGGCGGCGGGTCCCGCTTCCCCCCCCCGCCCCAGCCCCAGCCCCAGCCTCTTACCCCCGGCTCCCTCCTCACCCGGAGTCTCAGCGCCTCGCCGGAACAGCCGCAGCGTGCCTCCGGCAGGGCCTGAGCTCCGTCCCACTCAGAGCCGCGTGGTGAGGGGGTGGGGCTGGGAGCTCCACGCCGAGCGGAGGGAGCAGAGCTCAGCCCGGAGCTCGCAGCCCCGCCCCCTCCCCACGCCGCTCTGAGCGGGGCGGGGCTCAGGCCCCGTTGGAGCTCCCAGCCCCGCCCCCTCCCCACGCGGCTCCGAGCGGGGTGGGGCTCAGGGGCCCCGGCTGAGACTCGGCGCTTGATGCGCTGAGGCTCCAGGAGAGGGTCGGAGGCGGGAGCCTCCACTGTTCTCTTGGGGGCCCCTGCGGAGCCCGGGGCAAATTGCCCCCTTTGCCCGCCCCTCTGGGCGGCCCTGCTGAATCCTAAAGTGATTTGTAACCCACCACCATCCCAAACTGGTCATTTTGGGGAAGCGGCCCCATCATGCTGCATAGCTAGGCAGAGTAGGGGTGTCTATGCAAACACGGCCTGTTCCTGAAGTCTTTCCCCCAGCTCCTCACTAGATGTGAGGGGGGAGCTCATTCAGCCCCTGCTTATGCTTAGTATTGGGAAACTCCTTAGTAGCCCTATCTCTGCTGGCCTTAGATTTCTCCTCCTGTCCATTTCTTAAAAGTTCAGATGAGGTGGCTGAGTGGTTAAGATGATGAACTGCTAATCCATTGTGCTCTGCATGCATGGGTTTGAATCTCATCCTCATTGGATACATTTAGTCTTCACTCCCCTTTATAGACAACCATCTCCCCCTTTGGTACAATGACAGATCAAACAATGTTGCTTCTGTTACCCGAAATTGGGCCAGCTAGTAAGCATAGGGAGGACTAATGACTCCCCAGAGTTTGGCAGAAAACAGCACATTTATTATATTCATAGCTAAGCTCAGAAGAAGCAGGGGGGATGTGTCATACTCACACTCCCAGGACAGGCCTGGCACTGGGGATGTCAGGATCCTTTAAGATAAGTGTCCCCCAGCGCCGTGATGGACAGTGTGATGAAGGTAAGTCTTCCCGAGGCGCGATGAAATGCAACGCAGTGAACCACTGGCCAGGCGGTCGGGCGAAGGGCATTCACTGGAGGTACAAGCTTGTGAGTGACTCCTGAGCACAGGGCCCCTTCCCCTTTTAAGGACCTGCTCCTCATGGCCTGCGACTGGAGATGACTTGGCTGCCTCTGGTGGGTCACACTCCACCTCAGCCAGTGTCCATGCAGTGTCCATGCTCTGGGTGTGTGATCGCTGCCTAATGAGAGTCCCAGACACCTTGTCTATCTAGGAGCTCTTCTGCTCTTCCAGCTGTTCAACCAGCCCCTTCATCCCACAAGCATTGCAGGAGGGGGGGAGGGGGAAAGCCACTTCACAGGCATTCAGAGAGGGAGAGGAGATGGGGCGGGGGGTGGGGGGAGTGTAACTGACCTTTTGGGCATACAGGTGATACGGAGCACACAGATCACTGCTGCTCCTACAACAGGGTAAGTTCTCAAGCAGCATGTTTCTTACTCTGCCCAGCTGTCAGTTTTGATGATTATCGATGGAAATATTTTGCCATTGGGTTGTGCGTTTACACAGAAATAGACATTTACCAACAAATATGTAATTCTTCCAGTCCTGCCTAGTCTGCAGTTGGTGGGTTTA
The DNA here is from genome assembly GCF_020497125.1 of Mauremys mutica. Classification (NCBI taxonomy): domain Eukaryota; kingdom Metazoa; phylum Chordata; order Testudines; family Geoemydidae; genus Mauremys; species Mauremys mutica. The sequence continues at coordinate 132,681,263 of NC_059077.1, forward strand.
GAGGGACACATTCACTCTTCCAGGTCCCCATGCCAGGCCTGTGCTCTCAACTTCCCACACTGCTGGGATCCTTCCCTGGTCTCCCCTCAGACCTCTGCCCCCCACCCCCACTTCTGGGATCCCCTCCCCACACTGTCCAAATCCCCTGCTGGCAGGATCCCTTCCTGTTCCTTTCATTTCCTGTCTCCACTCTGGGCAAAAGCTCTGCACTGTTCCCACACCAGAAATTGAACCCAGGCCCCGTGGATGAAAACCAGGAATCCTGACCACTAGACCAGATGGGACTATTAGTGCGTCTGATGAAGTAGGGATTCACCCACGAAAGCTCCTGCTCCAATACGTCTGTTACTCTATAAGGTGCCACAGGACTCTTTGCTGCTGTTATTACTACAACTCTCTAAGCCAACCCCTCGTGAGCGCAGCAGGGACTAGCGTGACCGAATGTCCCGATTTTTGGGCCTTTTTCTTATATAGGCTCCTATTACCCCCACACCCTGTCCCGATTTTTCACATTTGCTGTCTGGTCACCCTAGCGGGGGCTGCACACAGGGCTGCATTAACCCTTCAGGTGCTGAGGTTTCCCTCACTCCATTCCCAGTGCCTGTGATGAGGAAAGAGACATCAGGGCTCCCAGGTGCTGCACAGACCATGACTGAGATCGGGACCCCATATTGTGCTAGTTGCTGTACACACCCTGGCCAACACTGGGACACCCCGGGGGTTCCCCTCAATTTATCTGAGCCTCTGCTGCCCAACTGCTTCTGACTCCATCTGGATCACCCAGGAGCCTTTCCTTTCCACCTTTCCAAACAGTCCTTCTTTCCCTGCCCCCTAATTCTGCTTTCACACCCTGGGCCCATCTCCTCCCTTCGTTCCCTCCACCCCCGCCCGAGGTGATTAGAGATGGAGGCAACTTCAGCCACTGGAGACAGCCCCAGCGAGCGCTGCAGCCCTCCCGGGAGGTGTTTGCAGACACAGGAAGGGAGCAGCTGGGACAGGGGGTGCTGGGAAGAAGGAAACAGGAGAACAAATCCCGGGGGGGGGGCAGCTCCTGGGGGCGGGGCTCTGGCACAGCCCGGGGGCGGGGCAGCTCCTGGGGGCGGGGCTCTGGCACAGCCCGGGGGCGGGGCAGCTCTTGGGGGCGGGGCTCTGGCACATTGTGACGCAGGAGCCCGGGCTCAGCAGCTGCTCCCTGGTGGCCACGTGCTGCCAGCAGCGCTGGAGCCGCCCGGGCCGGAGCGGAGCCGCTGTTCTCAGCTGCAGCAGGAGCTGCCCCCGGCCCCGCTGGGCTCCAGGTGGGGACAGAGCCTGGGGCCCGGTGCTCCCCGGGGTGCGGCTGGCGGGGCGGGAGGGGAGAGGCCGGAGCTGCAGGCGGGGAAGGGCGGGGGGGCAGGCGGGGGGTTGATCGGTCTCTGGGCACCAGGGGAGCCCCGGGGCAGAGTGTGTGTGTGAGTGTCCCGGGCCCAGGCGTGCGCAGGGGGGGAGCCCCGGCACCCCAATGCCCTGAGCCCCAGCTGGGGAGGCTGCTCCCCCCCCGTGGGGGCTCGGGGGGGGAGGAGGCTGCGGTGGCTGCAGGCGGGTGCTCGGCCCCCCCGGGAATGACCCGCTGCCGGCAGCTTGTGGAGCCTCCTCCTCGGAGCTTTTCCCCGGGGGCGGCCTGGGCGCAGCTGCGATCAGCTGTTTGCTGGGCAGGCTCTGCTCCGCTGCTCCCCCCCCCGCTCCTGGGGGGCTGCGTGAGCCCCCCCCCAAACAGCCCCAGGGGTCGGTGGGGGGGGCCCAGCAGCAGCAGCAGAGCCCCCCCGCTCCCCTGGGGCTGCCCCGCCCCGCTCGGGCTGGTGTCTCTGCCAGGGCCCCCGCGTGAATCGCTGCTCCCTGCCCGCCAGGCTCGGCTCCGGCCACAGCAGCAGCGGGTGCCCCGGGGAGCCCAGTTGGGCTGGGGCAGGGGGAGGGTGGGGGGAGGAGAAGCTCCAGATACCAGCAGGAGCTGCCCTGGGCGGGGGATGGAGTGGGCGAGGAGCCACCCTGGGGCAGGGAGGAGAACCCCGGACCCTGGCAGAAGATGTGGGGCTGAAGTCCCCGGCTCGGGAGCCCCAGCCACCTTAGTGGCAAAAGTTGCAGGGCCCAAGCCCTGACCCGCCTCTGTGTGGAGCTGGCCTGAGCCCCTCTCGCTCCCATCCCCCCTGTGGAGCTGGCTCCCGCTCTCCGGCTGTGCAGAAATTCAGCCCAAATTTCCCCATGTTGGTATCGCCATTCCCCCCCATCACCCAGCCATGGATGGATTTAGCCCAGGAGGCAGGTCAGTGTTGGCCCCATTGGGCAGATGGGATCTAGGGCACAACGAGGTGAAGTGACTTTCCCAAGGCTAAGCAGGGAGTCTGTGGCAGAGCCGAGACTCAAACCCAGAACACCTGAGCCTGAGTCCTGTGGCCTAACCACTAGGCAACCTTCCCCCTGAAGGAGAGGGAACCTCCTCTGCCACTTTGAGTGTGTGGGTGGGAGCAGCCACTAGACAGAGCTGCCAGGAGGTGGGGAGGGGGGTTGGATAGTTGGGGGGGGTGATTAGTGGGTGGGGGGGTCTCTGGAGGGGGCGGTCAGGGAACAAGGAGCAGGGGGGTTGGATGGGTTGAGGGTTCGGGGGGTGGGGGTGGAGCGGGGTCAGGGCAGGCAGGCAGCAGAGGGAGTTGGATGGGTCGGGAGTTCTGGGGGTCCTGTCAGGGGCGAGGAGCGGTTGGATGGGGTGTGGGAGTCCCGGGGGTCTGTCTGGGGGTGGGGGTGTGGATAAGCGTCAGGGGGACAGGTAGGGTCCTAGGGAGGCAGTTACAGGAGGGGGAAGTCAGGGGACAAGGAGCAGGGAGGCTTGGACAGGGGGTTGGGTCCTGGAGGGCAGTTAGGGGCAGGGTCCCAGGAGGGGGCAGTCAGGGGACAAGGAGCAGGGGGGGTTGGGGGTTCTGAGGGGGGCAGGAAGTGGGAGGCAGTGGATGGGGTGGGGCTAGGGGGGGCTCCCTGGGTGCACACCCTAATGAAATGTGCTGCACACGCCTATGGCCACGGGGGTGAGCCACTTGCATCCTTTCCCTGTTTGTGCCATTTCTTTCCGTCTCATAACCTGAGAAGAATTCTCTCTGGTTCTTCCCCTTCTCTCTCCCCTCCCCACATATGGCTAGAAAATCCAAGGAGATTCCCTCGTTTTCCCTGAAATTAATTGACTCTCTAGTCTCTTATTTTGCCCTATTTTCTCTGTAATTCTTAAATTCTCCTCAGCTTTGGGATGTGAACCCAGCCTGTTTATGTGCAGCAATTTGTCCTTGGGTAGGTGGAATTTGCTGTCCTGTGTCACTCCCCCAGCGTGGGTGGGGGTTAGTAGGTGCTGGCTGGGGGAGCCCGCAGACACAGCTGCCTCTGGGGGGGAGATGGGGGGGCCGATCTCTGCCAGCGACAGGACATGGCCGCACAGGAGGGGAAGGGAGGAGCCAGTGTCCCCATGGAGCCGGCCCAGCCCCTTTGGTTCTGCTCCTTTCCAGCATTTTGTTCAGAGACTTTATTACTGGGGAGGCTGAAAAATCTCCCTGTGGGCTTAGCCTGGCAGGAGGGGCCAGGTCTCCCCTGCAGTAAAGAGCTGGAGCATGTTCCCAGCATGGCAGAGCCTAGGCTGTGTCTCTGCAGGGAAAGATCCTGGGGGAATCGTGATGTGACATGAACTAAAGCCTGTTCTGAAACCTCCGCAACTGCCCTTCTCGCCCTGCCAGGCTGCAGGATGTCGTCCATGTTTCGCTCCAGCTCATCCCATCCTCCCGTGGGACAGGGAAGGGAAATGGCTGCAGAGGAGCCAGCTCAGGTAGGGATTATGGTGGGTTTGCTGGTGGGTTCCTGCTGGAGGGGAGGGACAGCAAATGCACCGGAGGAGGGAGGCTTGGGCAGTCTGGTTTGGAGGTTGGAATAAGCCGAAAACTTCCCAGGAGGCACAATCAGGACAGGATCGACTTCCTAACAGCCCAATAGCACCTTATTTCAGTGTGACTGGTTTGGGGTGTGAGGATGTGACCCTTCGCTTCCCAGCTTATGGCTGCCCCTGCTGCTTAGCCAAAGGCCTTAGCCTAAGAACAAGGCCTCAGACTATCCTAGTGAGAGAAGGCCCAGACACAGGCGGACTGTGATTTTGATTCTTTGTTTTTATACCCCTGTAACTAGCTAAGTGATAAAAATACACCTAAGTTCTTAAAGTCTAGGCTTTACAGACAGACCTGAATATCTCTATTCTAACAGTGGGTTCTACCCTTTCCCCCATTCTGTCTGTCTTGTCTATTCAGATTGTAAATTCTTCAGGGCATGGGCCATCTACTATTCTGTGTTTGTACTGTGCCTAGCAAAACGAAGACACACTGTTAGTTGGTCCTTAAGCACTAAGGTAATGCGTATGATTAATAATAATAATAACTCTCCTGCCACTTGGAGCCAAGGAAGCTGGTCTTGGGATGTTACTGCTTAAAAATGATCTGAGCTTAAAACCATGGACTATTCCTTGTGACAAGTATCCCACAAATTCCGCTCACCTCCCTTGTTTTCTTTGCCTGGAGTAGGGCTTCCAGATTCCACACCTCATGTGATCTCGCAGCTGGAACGAGAGGAAGAGCCGTGGATCCCAGATCTCCAGGGCTCTGAGAAAGAAGTCCTCCCGAGAGCTGCCTGCACGGGTAAGGAATTGGTTAAACCAGCTCAAAAACTGTCTGTGATTTCAGGAAACATTTGGGATGCCCTACAAAGACCCTATGAGCTCTCCAAGTTCAGGATTGTTCCCTGCAGGTGTGGAATCATTAGGCAGATGTGACTCATGGCTTCCCACCTATGCTCTGACAAGTGGCAGCAGGTCCCTGCCCAATGTAGCTTTCCCCAGAGTGTTCTGGTGAAAATCAGCTCCTGATCGGTTTGATCTCTCCCACACGTATTTTGGTTTGTTCATCCCTTTTTCCATTCCTCTCTCTGAGATTTCCTTTCTCTCCGGTGCAGGGAGTGACCTATGTCTGGATTCGCTCAGTCTCCCATCAGGTGATGGGATGGTGAGTGAAAATGAGGACCAGAAACCCCAGCAGGAAGATGCTGAGCAAGTAGAAACACATGGAACGTTATCAGGAAGACCCAAAGGGAATGTTTCCGGGAGTTGTGTACTCCCAGAAAAAGAAACAGCCTGTGAGACTCAGCAGAGGTCAGAAGAAAACTTAAGTAGCCTCTCAGACCTTATTCCACACGAGAGAATCAACTTGGAACAGACACGCTACACATGCCATGAGTGTGGGAAAAGCTTCAATGGGAGCTCAAACCTTGTCACTCATCAGAGAATGCACAGAGGAGAGAGACCCTACATGTGCTCCGAGTGCGGGAAAAGCTTTAGTCGGCAGTCACCCCTTATCACACATCTTAGAATCCCCACAGGAGAGACGCCCTACACATGCTTTGAGTGCGGGAAACACTTCACTGATAGTTCAGCCCTCATCTCACATCAGAGAATCCACACACAGGAGATGCCCTACATGTGCTCTGAGTGCGGGAAAGGCTTCAATTGGAGCTCACACCTTATCACACATAGGAGAATCCACACACGAGAGAGACCCTACACGTGCTCTGAGTGCGGGAAAAGCGTCAGTTGGAGCTCACCCCTTATCAGGCATCAGAAAATCCACATAAGAGAGAACTGTAATAAATGCCTTGCTGAGCAAAGATTTTGTTTTTGTTTTTTAAATCACATTTGCTAATTCCCACATAGTGATCTGTGCACCATCTTCACCATAGTAGCTCAGCTCAGCTCCCCCAGATGAGTTGCCTGCTTCTGCCTTTTCCAGCTCACCCTTCTTTGGGGTCAGTCCTGTGATCTTTTCTATTGAGCCGTAGGAGTGTATGTCATAGAACCATAGAATATCAGGGTCGGAAGGGACCTCAGGAGGTATCTAGTCCATTTCCCTGCTCAAAGCAGCACCAACCCCAACTAAATCAGGGCTTTGTCAAGCTGGGCCTTAAAAATCTCTCAGGATGGAGATTCCACCACCTCCCTAAGTAACCCATTCCAGTGCTTCACCACCACCTTAGCAAAATTAGTTTCCTAATATCCAACCTAGATGGCTCCCACTGCAACTTGAGACCATTGCTCCTTGTTCTGTCATCTGCTCCCACTGAGAACAGCCAAACTCCATCAGCTCCAGGTGGGAGAGAGGTTTGATTCCCAACAAGATACACTGAGGCAAAAACTACCTGTGCCTGACATCCGCTAGGGCTGCACATGGCGTTGGCTGCTCGAGTTAGTGATCTTGGGGTAAAAAGACAATTATAGTTGTAGAGCAGATGCAGCCCAGGTGCACGGGTTGGCATTAGCTTCCCCCTTGACCTGACCTAAACTCCATCACTTTCCCTAGTCTAAACAAACCCTGAGCATCACGGTTATACTGTTCCCCCATTTCACAGCAATTGTTAGTCATCGAGTTCTCCCTTGGGGAACAAATTGTTTCATTCTCAGTTGCTCTGATGTTGCTTCACGTTGTGCTGAAGAGCAGATATTTTTACTACCATTTTCCTCACTTAAAATATATTGAACTATAACAAAGAGCAGGAACAGGGCAGGGATAGGGGAAAACGTCATTTCACCCTCTGTAACAACAGAAGAAGATAGTGTAAGTCAGAGGGATTCCCTTATTCCCCATCACCATCCCAATCCCCCCTGTTGTTCAATTGGTTAGGTCAGTATTTTTTCTAAGGGGCTGGGAAGATTTATACCCTAGTAAATGAATTGTACATAAGAAAAGTACCCAGGCATTGGGCTCCCAAAGCCGTTGTGGCCCAGGCGCTGCAGGAGGTCGCTCCTGAAGATATCTCCTTCCTAATCAGCTGCATGTTGCCTATTGTTTGGGAAATGCAATCCCTAGCTCGGTAGAGATGGGAAAAATGGAAGTGACACTTCTGTTCAGCTCACCCCTGGGAAATGCTGCAAATGTGTAGAAAATGAAATCCGTGTTGAATGTGATATAGCTGCAGAAAGAGACCTATTTTTAATAGAGACCTGACATTTGGTGTCTTACAGGGACTCTAAGCCGCACCTGAATTTAGTCCCTAATTTAAATCTGTGCCACCAGATTAAAGAAATAAAAGGGCATAGTTGAGGGAGTTGTGACTCACTGTCGCTACTGATCTGTTGTGTGGTTGGTGAAGAATTCTACACCAGAGAAGTGTCAAATTACTCCAAGGAAGGTCAAAGATTTGACAAGAGCTCAGGTAGAAATTGCAGGTACTAGTGGTTGATTTTCACCCCTGAGATGGAAGCTATGGTGACCTGTGGCCCAGGTAAACTATTTTTAGAACCCGGCTCCCTAGTTAAGTGACATTGGTCACCCTACTGAAGGACGCCATGATTAAATTGGGAACAACTGTCTTTTGCCATTTGGATCCAAAGTTAGATGAAGCACAGAGAGAAAAACAGCTGATTCCTTCAGAGCCATTCCATGCCTATGGGGCCCAATCTGGCTGCCTTGTTGGACAAGAAGCACTTCCATGCTGGGCAAATGGTGGTAGCCTATGGGGGAATGTATCAAATTCCAAGTTCAGACTGCAGGATACATGAATGCCGAGTCCAGAGTCTGTGGTTTCGTCTCTTAAGGCAGGTCTACACTATCCGTCGGATCAGCGGGTAGCGATTGATCTATCGGGGTTTGATTTATCATGTCTAGTCTAGACATGATAAATCAATCCCCGAGCTCTCTCCCGTCGACTCTGGTACTCCAGCACCGCGAGAGGCGCAAGCGGAGTCGACAGGGGAGCAGCAGCAGTCGACTCAGTGCCGTGAAGATGCCGAGGTAAGTCGACCTACATACGTCGACTTCAGCTCTGCTATTCCCGTAGCTGAAGTTGTGTATCTTAGATCGATCCCCCTCTCCTAGTGTAGACCTGTCCTTAGTTTTTCTCTTGAGTCTAATGCATTTGTATCACCTCTCTGCCTCCTGCTTCTTTGAAAGGTTAGAAAGTGTGAAAATAGAGCACAGGTGGTTCTAATTCCTCAGCATCTTCCTGCTGGGGTTTCCCCTCCTCATTCTCACTCACGGTCCCATCACCCGATGGGAGACAGAGAGAATGAGACATAGGTCACTCCCTGCTCCGGAGAGAAAGGAAATCTATGCCATTACCTGGTTCCTAAACTGCAGCTACAGTTCCTACTCTGGGTGAATCCAAAGCCCGAGAGGTGCAGAGATCCAACCCCTTATTATCTTAGAAACGCTTTGTTCCCTTTTCTATTTTTTGTCTTTCTTTTTATGAACTTGGAGACCTCCCAGCCTTTCTATTAGATTGGAGTGTAACAATGTCGCTCAGTGGGTGTCAGTGTGTGAACACCTCTGAAATCTACAACGGGAAGATGTTAGGAAGAATAGTTCCCCAAATCTTAATAGCCTTAAAACCCTGCCCTATAGAATCACTGAATGAATGCTCCTCACCTGCGCAAGCAGTGGAAGGACTTGAGCGGTCAGATACGTATTGTTCAGCGAGAGCTGTTTGAACTTCTTTTACTAATGTCTCTCTAAGGTCTGTATGTGTTCTGGGCCGAGCGGGGGAGGAGAAGTATTAGCTACAGAATAGTGAAATCTAAGGAGAAAACTGTAATGAGCGTTGAGCTTGTGGGCTAAATGTCAGCAATGATTTGGTTTCAGCATTGAAATATTCAGCTGGGTAAATCTGGGTTGCCCTGCCTGGGTCAAAATCTCTGATTGGGGTTTTGGCATCACTAAATGTGCACCTGCCTTCCTGGGTTGCTCTTTTAGGATTTATAGGGGTTGGTTTATCTACTGTATTAATCTGATGGTTGGACTAAATTGACGACTTGATTCCAGCGCAATATCCTTGTTAACTCATTGATTTCCTGATCTGACCTGAACTTTATCACTGTGTTGTTTAACCCTTAGCTGAGTGGTGTCTATAGTCATTTAGCCTTAGTGACGTGCGCTCTTGGGATTATTTGTTCCTGTTAATAAAACAAGTAACTGGGAAATTGAGTCATTTCTTTCAATAAGCAACGGGGGCTGGAACTTTTCTCTGTGTATTTCCCTTTAATTCTATCTCCATTTTCTTCATTTCACACTGTTCTAAGTTAAGGAACGTGGAGCAACAAAAACTGACACAAACCTGTTGCTGCCCCATTCTGTGCCCATCCAGCAGGAGCAGAGAACAAACCCCTCCTGGAGCCGGGATTGTCACACTGGACTGGAAATACAGAGGCGTGTTCCCAAGCTTTGCTGTCTTTCTCCAATCATGGCGTAAGGGTGACACCTACAGCTCCTTGTAATCACGCCTGGCAGGAAGGAGCTCCCGATGTGCATTGCCTTGGGAGGCAGGGGGATCTGGGAGACACTGGGGGCTATCTACCCAGAGCTCAGGAGCAATCTGCTCAGGGGTGATGCAGTAGAAAAGAGCTGGGTGCTGCTTTCCCCACTTATTTCTCCTTATCCCCTTTCAATCTCTCCTCTTTCCCTTTCTTCCCCCTCCTCCACCCTCTGGCAGGGAGACGTGGTCACTTCCCTGCTCCCAGGGGTGCTCACTCTCCCGTAGCTGGATTGGCCCCTGCGAGTGCTAATAGGAGCGAGAGCCTGGGTGCGGGTCAGTCCCTGCAGCGGCTCTGGGACACACAGGGGCAGGAGGAGGAGCAGAGATGGGGCTAGTTCCCACCTCAGACAGTCCCTGGCCCGGTGAGTGCGGCAGCTGCAGCCTGGGTTGGGCTTGAAGGAGCCAGGAAGGGGCTGGAGCAGTGGGGGGCTGGTAGGAAGGAAGCAGGAAAAACAAGGAAAAGAGCCGTGGGGCAGCTCCTGGTGGCCGGGCTTTGTAAGGTACCAGACACTGCTGGTGCTGCTGCCTCCAGTGTGCGCTGGGAGCCGGGGCTGAGCTCCGGGCTGCTGCTGCGGCGCCAGAGGGGCTGCTCCAGGGACAGACGTTCACTGAAGCACTTTCTGTGCCCATCCGAGGTGGGGACTTTCTCCAGCTGGACCCAGTCCCAGGCTCTGCTGCCCCTGGCCAGGGGCTGCAGGTACCAGGGGCCAGAGGGACCCCAGGGGCAGCCCTGGGTGGGCAGAAGAGAGACTCCACACACAGGTCCCAGAAGCTGAGGGTCTCGCAGCCCCTGGGGATCTGCTCTTGGGTGGGATCTGGACAGCGATGGAGCCCCTGCCTCATGCTGCCTCAGGTGTAGTGTGAGAAACTGCTGTGTGTAGGAATTTGCTACTTATGGTGCATTGAGCATGCTCAGTAAATCTGCTGAAGCCACTTCCCTTCACCCTGCCCTTTCTCAGAATCATTCTGCAGATTGCTATTTACAGGGTGTCATAAACGTATAGCTACAGGTAGCATTAAATACCCTGTAAAGGGTTAAAAAGCTCAGATAACCTGGTTGGCACATGACCAAAAGGACCAATAAGGGAAGAAAATACTTTCAAATCTGTGGGGGAAGGTTTTTGTTTTCATGTTCCTTTGTTCTCTCTGGGTCAGCGAGGAACCAGGGCATGGAAAATACGTCTTCCCTAAGCACATGGCATAGAAAAACCTTAGAGTTCTGTCCATAGGCAGGTCCTTCCATAGCTTGCTGAGTCAAGTCTCTCAGTGGGTCGATTGTAGAGCTGATGGTCCGTAATGGGCCATCAAGCAGGCTAGGCAGAACTGACACCAACTTGTCTGGCTGGGGTGTTCCCTGGAAGCAGAGCACAAGTTTGAAATACAGGCAGCATAGAGCCAATATTCATAACATCAACTACAAAAATGATACACAGTGAGAGATAGCATAATTATAATCAGTCAGTCAGAACCTCTCCATAGACCCCTTACACAACAGCCTTTCTACAATATTGGCTGCGAATATAGAACAGTGGTCGCAACGGTGATCTATACAGTTACAGATTATGTCAGTAATGTCACAGGAGGTGACACGGTTCTGAGGGCTGGAGAAAAATGCCTTCTAGTGAGCTATTGAAAGAGCTCAACCTGTTTAGCTGATCAAAAGAAGATTGAAAGGTGACTTCATTGAAGTGCTGAAGTGCCTTAATGGAGAGAAAGGATTGGGTATTAAAGGGCTCTTTAATCGAGCAGAGAAAGGCCTAACAAGACCCAATGGCTGGAAGGTGAAAAGAGACAAATTCATATTACAACTAAGGCACAAATATTCAACAGCGAGGATGATTCACCACAGGAACAAGTTACCAAGGAAAATGGTGGATTCTCCATCTCCTGGTGTTATTTCATGAAGAGATGCCTTTCTGGAATGTGTTTGCCCCAAAAGTAGCTCTTGTGTCCTACAGGAGGCCTGTGATATGCAGGGGGTCAGATTAGATGCTCTAATGGTCTCTTGCCATAAAGTCGACTAATTTCTGAAAATCTGAGTGTAGCATTGGGAGCAGCGTCTGCTGTTTCCCTGTCTAGGCGGCTTGCTGCCTAGAACGAACGCTCCTTGAGTGGGGTGATCCACAGGCAGGGGCGGCTCTAGGTTTTGGGCCGCCCCAAGCAGTCATGCCCGGGAGGCGCCCCCGAGCCGCGGGAACAGCGGACCTCCCGCGGGCATGACTGCAGAGGGTCCACTGGTCGCGCGGCTCGGCTGGACCTCCCGCAGCTGCGGGCGGTTCGCAGGTCCGGCGGCTCCGGTTGAGCTGCCGCAGTCATGCCTGCGGGAGGTCCAGCCGAGCCGCGGGACCAGCGAACCGTCCGCAGTCATGCCGGCGGGAGGTCCACTGGAGCCGCGGGACGAGCGCCCCCTCCGCAGTCATGCCTGCGGCAGGTCCGCTGCTCCTGGGGCTCCGGTGGACCTCCCGCAGGCATGACTGCGGCAGGTCCGCCGGCCCAGCCTGACGCCCCCCCGGGAAAGGGCCGCCCCAGGCAGGTGCTTGTCCCGCTGGGCTCTGGAGCCGGCCCTGTCCACAGAGAGTAGCTAAAACCTCCAAAGTGCCTGGCCAGGGGCAGGACATTAGCCCAGCAAGGGAGGGGTGTGGCAGTGACATCACAAAGGCCTTTGGCAGGACCTCACACTATTGGTCCAAGGTGGTGGGGAGGTGGTGACCTCACAGAGAGATGCTGACATCAGCCAGGCAGGACAGGGGCAAGGGGCCAGGGAAACCTCAGAGACCCCTGTGGCTTTGCTTCAGCAAGTCTCCTTCTCCAGGTCTCTCTTTGAGGACTGAGGGAGTATTCGGGTTCACGGACGTAAGTGCCAGGAGGAACCTCTTTCGAGTTTTCTCCTTCCCTTGTAGTGATTTTACTAGAAAACAGCCGTCCCTGATAAGAAGGTAAGAGCCTCCTCGAGGTTTGAAACCTGTTCAGTCTGATCCATCTGGTGACAGTTGAATTCTAGACATGGAAAACACGAGCTTACAGAGGCAGAATTTTATTGCGCACCTGGGATTTTATCCCTTAGAATCACTGGGGACATTAGGGTTTGTCCTTTTTGTTTCACCTTTTCCTCCATCCCTTCCTCCCTCCTTTCTCTTCTTCTCTTGCTTATTTTGTTCTTTCTCCTGTTCCCCTCCCAACACCAGGAGGGAGGGGTGTGTGTGTGTGTGTTGCGGGGGAGGGCTCTGCAGCTCCCACTGTGGGAGGTCCACCCAAAAATGTGGGGCTGAAATAGTGCTCAGGCAGTCAGGACCGGATTAGCCTTTTGTGGGTCCCGGCACCAAACATATTTGTAGGCCCCTATGTAGTCATTGTGGGCTCCGAGTGTGGGCCTGGTGGGGCAGTGCCATTGGTGCCATAGGATACCCAGTACTGAACCTCAGAGACATTTTTCATTTTGATCACACACCCCTACATGACTGTACGCCTTGCCATACACAGCTCCCTCAGCCCCCGGGTTTTCTTATTGAGCTGTACACCCATGTGGGTTTACCAGTGTCCACAGTGAGCAGAACTTTCATAGTGATCAAGGAAACTCCCCACAGATTTATCTCCTTCCTCATTCAGACCTTCTCTAGCCATGTCTCCAGTACCCCCCATGTCACCAGTCACGGCATGTGGTCCTAGTCTCAGCTCAGAGTTCTAAAGCCAGCAGATACCTGATCAGTTCTGACAGATGGGGCGCCCCCCCCCCCCCATCCTGCCATGTGAACCAGCCACCTGCAAACACCATCTCCCCAAAGTCAGGACTGAGCCCTTGGGAATCTGAAGCCACCAGCCTCTCTCCCTCTGCTCCCATCTACATGCTAGTCTGCTACCTGGTCACCACCACCTCTCCCCATGCTTGTTTCCTTTCCATTTTGGAAATGCTCCCACCCAGCTGGAAGCTCCCTCTGCCAGCCTGACCTGCTCCCTCCTTCCCTGCTCCCCTTGACATTCCTGTCCTACTGGTGCCCTCTGTTCCTTGAGGTGAACTCCAGTGTCTTTAGCTGCTCTAGCTTAATGGCCCCAGTAGTCACAGAGCCACCTGCAGCTTCTCTGGCTACAGCCATGGGGCCAGTTCCCAGAGGCCAGCCTTAGCCAGCTGCAGCCAGTAGCCACAGGAGGGGTGGCAATGCCAGGGCTGAGCCTGCTTGAACCTTGCAACGGCAGCACTAGGGGCTCTAAATCCTCAGCCCTGGCCCTAGGCAGCTGCAGACTCTGGAGTTAGGCACTTCCCTCCTCTAGGCCATGGCTTTAAATACCTGCGATTCCCATCACCTGCAGCAGAGGCCACCAATTCCCACGCCCCCCTCAGCCAGCACCTAGTCGTGCAGAAAGTGCAGCCTGAGTGATTTTGGAGGCTGGGGTGCCAGGAGGTTCCCGTCCCTGAGCAGCAGCTCTGCAACAAGCTCACGTGCTTCCCAGTTGGGACATTAGCTGTTACTGACAAGGCTTGTCTGTGTTCTTTTTTTTATCTCATTGTTAGGTGTGAGAAATATGAACTGTTGAATAGGTTCCATTAGTTGGTTAATAAGATGTCTATGAAGTAAATCACTGGCTTTAAAATAAGATCCAATCTGGAGCATATGAACTATTGACCCCTGGACTCCATCTCTGAGAGGGGACTTGTTTACCATCAGGGGACAGGCTCAAACCAGTCCAAACCGTTTTTTCCCGCCAAACCAGCCCTCAGCGTTCCATCTCCTCAGCACTTTTCCCGCCACAGAAGTGATATAAAGACGTGCTCAGCGCCTGCGCAGGGCCGTCCCCCCCAGCGACGGCCCCTCCACGGTCGGGTCTTCCCAGTGCTCCCGAGCCGGAGAGCGACGAACCCCCTGGGTCCCGCCGTGAGACTGAGGAACAGGAGGCCTGTCACCCCCATTCCTGCCGTCCTGCATCCCTGGTGTCCAGCCTCCCACGGAGCCCCCCCGGGGAGTGAGAGACCGGGGGGGGGCACTGGGGCTGGGCAGGAAAGTGACTCTGCCCCGGGGAACCTGGGAGAAGCCTCAGAGCTGCCTCAGCCCCAGTGGAGCTGCAGCAGGATCTGCCCCCGGCACCGCTGGGATTTGGGGGGCAGAGACTGGGACCTGGCAGGGGGGGATCCCCTGTGGTGTGGGGGGAGATGGGGGGTGTCAGGCAGAGAGGGGAGAAGCTGGAGTTGGAGGGAGGGGAAGGTCGGTGGGATGCGGGGGGAGGGGGGGGTTGAACTGTCTCTGGGTAGCCAGGAAATTCCCAAGTGGGGGGAGAAGTGGCGGGCGGGGGAAGGGGGGAGGTGAGTTAATTGGATCCTGTCCCTGTTTGTGCCACTTGCCTCTCGCCCCCAATACAAATTCTCTCTAGTTCTGCCCCTTTTCTCGCTCAGTGTCTCACACGGGGCTATAAAATCTGGGACGATTCCCCCCCATCCCCTCCAATGATCAGCTCTCCCACCCCCCCGATTTCCCCCGTTCTCCCCATGAGTCTCAAACGTCAGTTTAAAATCTTCTCTCGTGAGGGGCATTTTCCCACCCATTTGATCTGCAGCGATTTGTCCTTGTGCAGGTGGGAAATTGTTGCCCTGCGTCATTCCCCAGCACATGGCTGCCCCTGGTGTGGGGGTGGGATGGCTCAGTGGTTGGAGCACTGGCCTGCTAAACCCAGGGCTGGGAGCTGACTCCTTGCGGGGGCCATTTGGGGATTTAGTTCGGTTTGGTCCTGCTTTGAGCAGGGGGTTGGACTAGACACCTCCTGAGGTCCCTTCCAACCCTGATCTTCTATGAGATGCCGGGTCTCTGCCAGGGCAGGGAAGGGGGCAGGGGGAGCTGGAGCCGGGTCGCTTGGATAGGCTCTGGCTGGGAAGGTGCAATTCCTCCTCCCGGCCACCGGGTGGCGCTATGCGGCAATGCGAGAGCCACGTGAGCTGCCTCCTGGCCCTGTTGCTGCTGCTGCTCTTTGGACCTCTGGCCCTGGGGCTCCTGCTGCTGCCTGGTGGGTGCCCGGCTGCCTCCTGCTGCTCCCAGCCCCTCCCCCCCCGTGTGAGTGTCTGCGCCCCTCCCCCGCCCAGAGCCCCCTGCCTGCAGCCCCCCGCCGCAGCCAGCCCCTGTCACCAGCCCCCAGCCCCATCTGCACCCCCTGCCCTGCCCCCCCATTGCACCCCCTGCCCTGCCCCCAGCCCCTGTCACCCTCCCCCAGCCCTGCCCCCCCATTGCACCCCCTGCCCTGCCCCCAGCCCCTGTCTGCACCCCCTGCCCTGCCCCCCCATTGCACCCCCTGCCCTGCCAGCCCCCATTGCACCCCCTGCCCTGCCAGCCCCCATTGCACCCCCTGCCCTGCCCCCAGCCCCTGTCTGCACCCCCTGCCCCGCCACCCTCCCCTGCCCCCAGCCCCCTGTCTGCACCCCCTGCCCTGCCACCCTCATTGCACCCCCTGCCCCGTGCCAGCCCCCTGTCTGTACCCCCTGCCCCGCCACCCTCCCCTGCCCCCAGCCCCCTGTCTGCACCCCCTGCCCTGCCCCCAGCCCCTGCCCTGCCAGCCCCCATTGCACCCCCTGCCCCCAGCCCCTGTCTGTACCCCCTGCCCTGCCACCCCCCCACCCCCAGCCAGCCCCTGTCTGCACCCCCTGCCCTGCCACCCCCATTGCACCCCCTGCCCCCAACCCCTCCGCCCCCAGCCAGCCCCTGTCTGCACCCCCTGCCCTGCCACCCCCATTGCACCCCCTGCCCCCAACCCCTCCGCCCCCAGCCAGCCCCTGTCTGCACCCCCTGCCCCCAGCCAGCCCCTGCCTACAGCCACCTCCTGCTCCCAGCTGCTCCCCCTGTGTGAGTGTCTGCACCCCCCCACTCCTCCCTGCCCACAGCTGCCCCCTGCCACCCTCCCCCACCCGCAGCCTCTGCCGCCCCTGCCTGCCCCCTGGCCAGAGCCCCCTGCCCTGCCCCCAGCCCCTGTCTGCACCCCCTGCCCTGCCAGCCCCATTGCACCCCCTGCCCCCAGCCAGCCCCATTGCACCCCCTTCCCCCAGCCCCCCTGCCCCCAGCCAGCCCCTGTCTGCACCCCCTGCCCCCTGCCAGCCCCATTGCACCCCCTGCCCTGCCAGCCCCATTGCACCCCCTGCCCGCAGCCCCCCATTGCACCCCCTGCCCCCAGCCAGCCCCTGTCTGCACCCCCTGCCCCCAGCCAGCCCCATTGCAACCCCGTCCCCCAGCCCCCCTGCCCCCAGCCAGCCCCTGTCTGCACCCCCTGCCCCCAGCCAGCCCCTGTCTGCACCCCCTGCCCCCAGCCAGCCCCATTGCACCCCCTTCCCCCCGCCCCCCTGCCCCCAGCCAGCCCCTGTCTGCACCCCCTGCCCCCAGCCAGCCCCTGTCGGCACCCCCTGCCCCCTGCCAGCCCCATTGCACCCCCTGCCCCCAGCCCCCCGGCCCCCAGCCAGCCCCTGTCTGCACCCCCTGCCCCCTGCCAGCCCCATTGTACCCCCTTCCCCCAGCCCCCCTGCCCCCAGACAGCCCCTGTCTGCACCCCCTGCCCCCAGCCAGCCCCTGTCTGCACCCCCTGCCCCCTGCCAGCCCCATTGCACCCCCTGCCCCCAGCCAGCCCCTGTCTGCACCCCCTGCCCCCAGCCAGCCCCTGTCTGCACCCCGTGCCCCCTGCCAGCCCCATAGCACCCCCTTCCCACAGCCCCCACTGCCCCCAGCCAGCCCCTGTCTGCACCCCCTGCCCCCAGCCAGCCCCTGTCTGCACCCCGTGCCCCCTGCCCGCCCCATTGCACCCCCTTCCCCCCGCCCCCCTGCCCCCAGCCAGCCCCTGTCTGCACCCCCTGCCCCCAGCCAGCCCCTGTCTGCACCCCCTGCCCCCTGCCAGCCCCATTGCACCCCCGTCCCCCCGCCCCCCCTGCCCCCAGCCAGCCCCTGTCTGCACCCCCTGCCCCCAGCCAGCCCCTGTCTGCACCCCCTGCCCCCTGCCAGCCCCATTGCACCCCCTTCCCCCAGCCCCCCTGCCCCCAGCCAGCCCCTGTCTGCACCCCCTGCCCCCAGCCAGCCCCTGTCTGCACCCCCTGCCCCCTGCCAGCCCCATTGCACCCCCAGACCCCCAGCCCCCCGGCCCCCAGCCAGCCCCTGTCTGCACCCCCTGCCCCCAGCCAGCACCTGTCTGCTCCCCGTGCCCCCTGCCAGCCCCATTGCACCCCCTTCCCCCAGCCCCCCTGCCCCCAGCCAGCCCCTGTCTGCACCCCCTGCCCCCAGCCAGCCCCTGTCTGCACCCCCTGCCCCCTGCCAGCCCCATTGCACCCCCTTCCCCCAGCCCCCCCTGCCCCCAGCCAGCCCCTGTCTGCACCCCCTGCCCCCAGCCAGCCCCTGTCTGCACCCCCTGCCCCCTGCCAGCCCCATTGCACCCCCTTCCCCCAGCCCCCCTGCCCCCAGCCAGCCCCTGTCTGCACCCCCTGCCCCAGCCAGCCCCTGTCTGCACCCCCTGCCCCCTGCCAGCCCCATTGCACCCCCTTCCCCCAGCCCCCCCTGCCCCCAGCCAGCCCCTGTCTGCACCCCCTGCCGTGCCCCCAGCCCCTGTCGGCACCCCCTGCCCCCAGCCCCCCCTGCCCTGCAGCCAGCCCCTGTCTGCACCCCCTGCCCTGCAGCCAGCCCCTGTCTGCACCCCCTGCCGTGCCCCCAGCCAGCCCCTGTCTGCACCCCCTGCCCCCAGCCCCCCCTGCCCCCAGCCAGCCCCTGTCTGCACCCCCTGCCGTGCCCCCAGCCCCTGTCGGCACCCCCTGCGCCCCTCCGCCCCTGCCCCCAGCCAGCCCCTGTCGGCACCCCCTGCCCGCAGCCAGCCCCATTGAACCCCCTTCCCCCAGCCCCCCCTGCCCCCAGCCAGCCCCTGTCTGCACCCTCTGCCCGCAGCCAGCCCCTGTCTGCACCCCCTGCCCGCAGCCAGCCCCCATTGCACCCCCTGCCCCCAGCCAGCCCCTGTCTGCACCCCCTGCCTGCAGCCAGCCCCCATTGCACCCCCAGCCAGCCCCTGTCTGCACCCCCTGCCCCCAGCCAGCCCCTCTCTGCACCCCCTGCCTGCAGCCAGCCCCCATTGCACCCCCTGCCCCCAGCCAGCGCCTGTCTGCACCCCCTGCCTGCAGCCAGCCCCCATTGCACCCCCTTCCCCCAACCCCCCCTGCCCTGCAGCCAGCCCCTGTCTGCACCCCGTGCCCCCAGCCAGCCCCTGTCTGCACCCCCTGCCCTGCCAGCCCCATTGCACCCCCTGCCGTGCCCCCAGCCCCTGTCTGCACCCCCTGCCCTGCAGCCAGCCCCTGTCTGCACCCCCTGCCCTGCCAGCCCCATTGCACCCCCTGCCTGCAGCCCCCTGTCTGCACCTGCTGCCTGCAGCCAGCCCCCATTCCACCCCCTGCCTGCAGCCAGCCCCCATTCCACCCCCTGCCTGCAGCCCCCTGTCTGCACCCGCTGCCTGCAGCCAGCCCCCATTGCACCCCCCTGCCCCCCCTACCCTGCAGCCAGCCCCTGTCGGCACCCCCTGCCCTGCCAGCCCCCTTGCACCCCCTGCCTGCAGCCCCCTGTCTGCACCCGCTGCCTGCAGCCAGCCCCCATTGCACCCCCTGCCCTGCAGCCAGCCCCTGTCTGTACCCCCTGCCCTGCCAGCCCCATTGCACCCCCTGCCCCCCCGCCCTGCAGCCAGCCCCTGTCTGCACCCCCTGCCCTGCCACCCCCATTGCACCCCCTGCCTGCAGCCAGCCCCTTCCCTACAGCCACCTCCTGCTCCCAGCTGCTCCCCCTGTGTGAGTGTCTGCACCCCCCCGCTCCTCCCTGCCCACAGCTGCCCCCTGCCACCCTCCCCAACCCGCAGCCTCTGCCGCCCCCGCCTCCAGCCAGCCCCTTTCTGCACCCCCTGGCCAGAGCCAGCCCCTGCCATCTGTCCTGCAACAGCCCCTGCCACCCCCCTTGCCTCCTGCCACAGTCCCTGCCCCCTGCCACCCCCCGACCCTTGGCACAGTCCCTTTCCCTGCCATAGCCTGTCTGCACCACCTGCCCAAAGCCAGCTCCTGTTGCAGCCAGCCCGTGTCACACTCCCTGCCTCCAGCGAGCCCTGCCCCACGCCCCTGTCTGCAGCCAGCCCCATGTCCACTGGTGCCCTGCAGTTCCCAGGGCACTAACCCTGCACACCTGCTTCAATGAGGGGGGCAGGGAGCAGCTGGGACCCACACATGTGCACACCCTAGGGTGACCAGACAGCGAGTGTGAAAAATCAGGACAGAGGGTGAGGGGTAATAGGATCCTATATAAGAAAAAGACCCCAAAATTGAGACTGTCCCAATAAAATTGGGACATGTGGTCACCCTAGCACACCCCAGGGAGTGGCGGGGACCCACACATGGGAAACGGAGCTCAGTTCTAGTTCAGGCCCAGCTTTGTAAAAAAGAACTGTAGGTCGGGTTAACACACATCTGTATTTTCCCAGAGATGTCAGGCTTTTAGGTTCTTAAATCCCTGTCTGGGCGGTAAATTTTAAAAATTCCTCCCGGGAAAATATGGCCGTATGGTAACCCTATTGGTACAAAAAATCCATACTGTGGCACATCTCTTCAATCAGAACTTTTTATAGGGAACCGGTTGTTAAGATTTTCACAGCTCATCACTGGAAGGGAGGCGCACGTGTCCCCCGTGGGGACTGCCCAGACCCCCGTTTCCTAATCCCAGTTGTAGCCCCCTAACTACCAACACAGTTGCCCCCAACCATCAGTTGCCAGTCACCCACCCGTCCCCCACAGCTGCCCCCTTCCTTTATCCAAGAACCTTCCAGCTCCCCTTCCCCCACCCTTGCCCTTTTAATCAGCTCCTCAAAGGGCTCCCTGCTGCCCATGGGAATGGTGGGGGTGGGGCAACCATCACTTTGTGTTTATGTATTGGACAGTCGTATAAAATCCAATCCAACAGTCCCCCTTTTCCACTAGTTCGTTAACAGCAATATAAAATCCCCTCTGATCTTGGTGGTTTTCTCTCGTTATCAAATATGCAGTTTGTGACACATTTTCTGTGCAAATCTCAAAGATTCATATAAAATACCCTAAACATTTGCCTCACTTCTCTCTAGTTGTCTGTTTCTAATTGAATATGCCCTGAGATTTCCCCCTGTCTCTCTAATTATAAAATACCAAGAAAATCTCAGATTTACACCTTTTCTCAGATTCTTGAACCTGGATATAAAATGTTTGCAAATGTTGCCCATTTCCTCTTTATTCTTTTATCAAATATTGATGTGAAACACTCAGATTTTACCTCCTATCAACAACTGTTATAAAATTCCTCTGATTTTCCACTTTCCTCTCTATAATTTGCAAAATGGATCCAAAATCTCTCAGATTTCCACCCTTTCTCTTTCATTTCTGAACGTTGCTCTCAAAGCTCAGGTTTTGCCTCTTTCTGTGTCATTATCAAATGTCAGTTAAAAATCCTCTCGGGTTTGGGGCTGTTCCCCGTGTTTCTAAATCCCAGCATCTTCTTCCTTCGAGGGAACCTGTTGCCCTGAGTTCTTCTCCGTCCTGGATGGTTGTAGGGGGTTAAATTGCCCAGAGATCATCTTTCCCGACTCCTTTGTGAATCATTTGGTCCCTCCTTTACCTCTGTTAAAATGTTTGCGGAAGAAAGAGACCAGCCAGATAGTTAATACCCATCAAAGCCAGAGGCCTCCCCCTGTTTGGGGATCAGTGGTTCCCAGCTGGTAACTGGAGAGTTGGCTGGACCCTTTTCTTTTCTTCACCTGGCACGGGATGAGGAGGTCATTCTGAGTGCAGTGTGGGTCCAGAAGTATCCCAAGCCCCATGGCAAATGGCCTCTGTGAGGGGTTGCTTCCCGCAGTGCTAAGATGCAGCCACCTCTGGGGTGGATCCATGGTGGCCATTATTTGCTAGTGACAGGCCATGGACATTTCTTACCTATTTTGTCCCTCCAGGCCTTCCATTCTCCTGTTCAAGAGACATCCCCCAGGGCTCCCTCTGCCTGTGTGACTGGCCAGCAGGGGGCGGTGGTCACTTTCTATCCACTTCTCAGGCACTGTGAGGTAACAGTGCTGTGGGGTGGGGGTGGGGCTCTGTGGGGACATTGCAGCTGAAGGGGGATTGTGGTAGGGGGAGGCCTCTGGGTGGCTGGGCAGGGGGTACCCTAGTGAGGTCGGTGGGTTCTGGAGATTTGGGGTTTCAGGGGGTGGGTGTGATGTGCCCGGCCCTGAGGCTGTGGGTCCTGGAGGTGGGTATCGCTGGGGGCCTGGTGGCTGCAGAACAGCCGGGGTGGGCGTCTCTTGGGGAGGCGGGACAGGGGGTTAGAGGGAGCCTGGTGCTGTGCCAGGGGCTCTGTCTGGGCTTCCCCCGCAGACTCCTGGGATCGCTGCCCTGCCCAGTGCACAGAGTGTGTGTGGGAGAATCCCCGGCGCTAGGCCAGGGGGTGTCCCTGTAAAGCATCAGGGGATCCCGCAGGGGGGAGGAGGGGGTGCCAGGCAAAGGGCAGGGCAGATCCTGCTGGAGGGCAGGGGGGGATCCTAGGCAGGCAGTGAGGGACTGAGTTCCCAGTGGGGGGGTCCCTTTTGGGGGGTCTCTGGCTGTTGGGGTCTCTTGGTGGGGGGAACCCTTTGGGATTCCCAACCTGTCAATGAAGATCTGGTGGGGGTTGTCTGGCCGGTGGGGCTCTGAGGGGTATCTGAGCTCCCTGGCCCGGGACTCTGGGTCCCAGGGAATATCTGGGGGGGGGCTGGCTGGGGTTCTGGGGGCTGCTCCTGACCTTGCTGCTTCTCCCTAATTAGCTTATGCCAGAATCCTGGCTCCAAGCACTGCCCGACATTCCCCGGCCAGGCCCAGTCACTGTGATAACTTTCTATCCACTTATCAGATACTGTGAGGTGAAATCACAGATTTTTGCTCTTCTCCCTTCTTGAAAACTGCAGGAACTTCCAGTTCCATTGTCCTAGATTGTCCAGTCCTTGTCCTGGATCTGGGGGATGAGGGAGGTGGGAGGGGGATCAGCACTGCCGCACAATGGTCTCTTCCACAGCATTCTGGACTCATTCTTTCTGAACTCTGGTTTCATTGAGACCATTGTTAATCCAGAGTCACTGTATGGAAAGACAAGGAGTGACTCCGGATGGACAGTGGGGCAAATGAGATCAGCAATTCTCCCTGTGAGGAGGGGCTCTCATTAGCTGCTCTCCCCAGAGAGCTAAAGGAGGGAAGCTGCTCAAACGCTCTGTCCCTCTCTGCTCAGGATACTGGGGTTCAGCTTCCTGGGTCAGACGCTGCAGCCTCCATTGTGATCTGGGAGACCAGGCTTAGGTGCTGCTGCTCCCCCAGCGGGGTTCTGTGCTGGGAAGTGACCTGAATTAAAGCTGCTTCTCTGCCTGACCCAGGGGATAACTTTCTCCAGCTGGTCCTAGCCCCCTAGGGCAGCCCTGGGCCCTGTTAATACTAAATTCTGAGCCAGAGTCTCCAGGTAACTGACAGACCTCAGGGAAAGTGACTCTGCACAAACAGCCCCTCCTCATTTCTCCTCCCAGTAGCAATTGCCAGGAGAAAATCCAGCCATAGGAGAGCAAAGCCCCCAGGAATGGGACTTTCCCAGCCAGAGGGGCAGGGAGAGAGGACAGGGGAAGGAGAGTCTGAAAGGGGCAGTGGGAGAAATGAGGTGGGGGAGAGATTTCCAGCTCTCTAGTCCACCCAGAGACATGTATTGCTGCATCCCTGGGCAGAACCACTTTCCAGTGAACAAAACAAGGATCAGACAGAGGAAAAGCCAATTCCTGACTCCATATTCCCCCTGCTGGGGTGTAGCTGCCGTGGGGTCAGTGTCCGAGGGAATCCCCCACAGTGACTCCTTTGGTTCTGCTCTTTTCTAGCCTTGTGTTCAGAGACTTTGTTACGGGGTGAGGGAGGGAGAAGGGAGGTTAAAAATGTGTCTGGACTTAGCCTGGCATGAGGGGCCAGGTCTACATTGTAATAAACAGATTGAGCATTTCCCAGCATGGCAGAATCTAGGGTGTCTGTCTGCAGGGAAAGGGCCTGGGGGAATTCTGATGTGAAATGAACTAAAACCTGTTCTGAAATGCCCACAACTGCCCTTCTCCCCCAGACAGGCTGCAGAATGACGTCCATGTCTTGCTCCAGCTCATCCCAGCCTGGCGTGGGACAGGGAAGAGAAATGGCTGCAGTGGAGCCAACTCAGGTAGAGATTATCGGGGGGTTGCTGGTGGGTTCCTGCTGGAGGAGAGGGAAAGCAAATACACCGGAGATGGGAAGGTTTGCACAGTCTGGTTTGGAGGTTGGAGCGGGGCAGGAAATTCACAGCGTGGGGAAAGGAGGAGGCCAGGGTGTGGCAAACCTGCTGGGAGTTATTTAATAAGTGGCCTAGATTCTAGGAACAGACCCAGGAGGTTGGGAGGCGGAAATGCCCTAATTTGTGAAGAAAGAAACTAGCCCACCTACATGGGGCTGATAAAACTGACCAGACTCCCAGGGCTGGAGCCTGAGCTCACTAACCAGCAGCTGCTGTGAGATATGAAGGGGGCACCCATGAGTCAGGCTTATTGGAGCTGCCTCTCCCTTCATATCCTGCTCCTCACAATGAGGAGGTTTTTGGGATTCCTACCAGGGAGCTCTCCCTGGACCCTGCTAGGGGCTCCATCTCCTGTATCAGTCGGTGGCCAGTAGGTGTGTGATGGATCTTCTGGGAGAGACAAGGGGCTCTCTCTTCATCCCCTCACCCTAGTATTTGCTGGATACGCTGAGCGGGGTGGGGGTGGGACTCTGTTGAGTGGGATCCACCCAGAGCTTCCATTTGATTGGCTCCTCTCTGCCACAAATAGTGGGGCTGTGAGTGAGGAAAGAGGCCCTGAGTGTTGGACTCTTGCTCTTTCAGGGGCCGGTGACCTTCGAGGAGGTGGCTGTGCATTTCACCAGGGAAGAGTGGGCTCTGCTGGACCCCGCTCAGAGAGCCCTGTATTTGGATGTCATGCAGGAGAACTATGAGAACGTGACCTCCCTGGGTAAGGAGTCCTGTCCGCTCCATTCTTGGAAGGGGAAGTTTGAAGGTTCATGCCACCCCCACAACACCATCTGTACTCTAACCTCTACTCTGTCCTGTTGCAGCATCCAGGGCCGGCTCCAGGCACCAGCCTACCAAGCACGTGCTTGGGGCAGCACCTTGGGAGGGGGCAGCAATCGGGGTTTGTTTTTGTTGTTTTTTGTTTGGCCAGGCGGCGCTGGGGGGGGGGCGGGGACTTGGGCGGTGTGACGCAGCGCTTGGGGGGGCGGGGCTTGGGCGACGTGGCGCTGGGGGGCGGGGCTTGGGCGACGCGACGTGGCGCTGGGGGGCGGGGCTTGGGCGACGTGGCGCTGGGGGGCGGGGGATGGTCGGCGCGACGTGGTGCTGGGGGGCGGGGCTTGGGCGACGTGGCGCTGGGGGGGCGGGGACTTGGGCGGTGCGACGCGGCGCGGGGGGGGCGGGGCTTGGGCGACGGGGCGCTGGGGGGGCGGGGCTTGGTCGGCGCGACGTGGTGCTGGGGGGCGGGGCTTGGGCGACGTGGCGCTGGGGGGGCGGGGACTTGGGCGGTGCGACGCGGCGCTGGGGGGGCGGGGCTTGGGCGACGTGGCGCTGGGGGGGCGGGGACTTGGGCGGTGCGACGTGGCGCTGGGGGTCGGGGACTTGGGCGGCGCGACGCTCAGGGAGGGGTCGGGTGGCACTCGCGGGCGCAGGGCGGCGCTCCTTTTTTTTTCCTTGGGGCTTCAAAACTGTTGGAGCCGGCCCTGGCAGCATCACCCCAATGTGCCAGTAACACACACACTAGCAGAGACCCTCCCCTGCTGCAGAACAGTTTGGGAACAGAGCACAGGAGCCGTATCACAGTGTCAAATATCTCCTGTTTGCTCAAGTAAAACTGGGGGCTAGGGTCCAGCATAACGAACAGAAGCATCCTACCCCCGGCCTTCTCTCAAACCCTGAGCCTTCTCTACCCAAACCAGAATGGGCTTGGGGTGTAACAAGCAGGCGACTGGAGTCAGAGCTGTCGGTCCAGGGTTACTTATCACACAGACACTCGGTGCGGCCTTGAATGCTGGCTGGGAGTATCCAGACAGGGGAGCTCCAGCAGCAGAACACTGAATCTCACCCAGGATTACAGGTGACACAACTCCTCACTGCTCTGGATTGCACCCAGCATGTGAAAATGGCCTAGGTTGGTAGTGACATTTCTTGAGACATGCAGCGTCTTGCTCCCATATCACCAGGTGTAATAACAATAACAGGAAAGGCTGAATATGGAAAACTGATTGTTCAGCTTGCTTTTGACCTGCATCATATTTTGCAATATATTCCAAATAAGGAAATTAACGTGCAACGTAGGTGTCATTGTTTGGGGTTTTAAGCTTTAAAAGGCTTGTGTGATTTTTAGCTCAGGGGGACAGTATTCCAATAGCTGTCGCCCCCTGCACACTTTTAACCAAGAAAAGAGCCTCAGGCTGAGCTGATTCAAAATCAATCGTGTGGTCATTTTCCACAACAACTTCAAGTGGTCCCTGTGATGGAATGTAAATGTCTTCTTCCCACCTTCCCCCTGCAGGGGACTGGCTGTTTGACCAGCTGTTTGTCTTGCTGTCTCTGAGGAACTGGTCTGTGGGTGTTCCCCAGAATTGTAACTTTTTCAGTAATATCATACAGTAAAATCTCATAACTTTACATACAGTGTTACTACACGTTTATACAGGAGGATAATATTCAGTAGGTTATGCGTTTTCAAATGATACCTCACAAGCCATACTGCGTACAAAATTGATCATAATTTTCTAGATGAGTGAACACAGGGGTATAGACTGACACAGTGTCTGTGTGTGTGTTCCCAGCAGATATGTGGGTATTTCAATCCCTCATAAGCACAGTGTTCGGCATCTTCAAGGACCTGGGGAACTGGTCCTGGGAATTCACTGGTTTACCAAGTGTGACACTGTATGGAATTGTGAGACTCTTTGGTATTAATAATCAAATAATAATATAATCTGATAAAATTGCAATGAATTGTGCTAGATATGCCATGTAAGGTGTCAGTGAAAATGTTATGATTTGCCAAGTATGATAATTTTGTTTCTACGTTTGTATCACCTTTGTATTGTGAGTTATAGATATGTAGGGTATATCTGTATTTCCAGACTTGTGCAGTGTTTCTGGGTGACACCCCCAGACATATTGGCATCAACACTGCCTAGCCTGTTTGATGGCCCATTCAGGGTCATCATCTGTACAATGAGCCCATGGAAAGGACCAAGGGGATACACCTATTGAGTCAGCAAGACATGCCGGGGTATGCCTGTGTAATGAGAACTCCAAGGCTTTTCCATGCCACGTGCTGTGAAGCTTGTGTTTGGGACACAGGAAGTACGGGCCACATGGCAAAAGGAATATAAAGGGCAGCTGCATCATCTCCATTTGTCTTCAATCCCCCTTCCTACTTCTGGAGCAACTTCTCTACAAACTGAACCCTGGAACAAAGGACTGAATGACCCATCCAAGCTATGGATGTGTTCCAGATGGACTTTCAAGCCAGCAACTCACCAATACTGCTAAGAACCTTACATTTTGGAATGTATCTGACTGCGTTCCCATTTAACTTCTTTCTGTCTTTCTTTCGTTTAAACCTTTAGTTTAGATGCTAAAGGATTGGCTGGAAGGATGGAATTTTGGGTAATATCCAAACCTATACTGACCTGGTGATGTGGCTGTGACCCTTTGGGGTCAGAGGAACACTTTGTTTCTGTGAGCAGAGTTTTTAAATAACCTCTCACTGTACTGGACCTAGTTGCTGATTGGGAGTCAGAGAACAGGGATGCAATAAAGGGGGCCATGTGATTTCTTTTTTCAGCTTCTCGATAACCCGTGTGGGGGATCAGAAGCACAGTTGGTGACTGGTCGGTGAGTTTAACTTCAGTGTTAACCAGCAGTTTTGGGAGCATCTGCTCTCCCTTTTTCAGCCTGCCCTAACTTTGGCATTTTCAGTGAGAACTGCCCCTGGCCCACCACGTCACACTAAGCACTGAAGTTAAATTAATAGAATGTTTTTTTATGACCAAGTCTTATGAAATCAACTGAACTCCTTTGTTTTCTTTCATCTGAGCAGGGTTTCTAGTTTTCCAACTTGATGTGATCTCCCAGCTGGAACAAGGGGAAGAGCCATGGGTCCCAGACCTCCAGGGTTCAGAGGAAAGAGAGATCCTGAGATCTTCCTGCACAGGTGAGGAAACATTAAACCACCTCAGAATCTGTAAGTGCCTGAAGGAAACATCTGGGATGCCCTACAAAGCTCTTGGGGAGGTCTCTCAGTTCAGTATTGTCCCTTGCAGGGGTCATATCCTCAGGATAAATATAGCTCATGGCTTCCTATAGATCCTAGCAGACACCAGGCAGTAGCTTCCTCCCTTCCCCCTGCGTATTTGGATGGGATGTGAAGGCTGAATTCATCCCCCTCCTCTCTCCTATTTGGGGGAAGAGTTTGGGGGAGTTCAGCTCCTGATTTTTATTTGACCTGTCTTCAGCACTTGTTTTTGTTTGGTCTTCCCCTTTCCATCCCTGTCTGAGGTTTCTGTCTCTGTCACAGCAGGTGATGCAATGGCATGTGAGAAAGAGGAGCAGAATTCTCAGCCTGAAAATGTTGAGCCAGTGGGTAAAAACAGAGCATTATCTCAAAGATCGAAAAGGAATGTGTCCAGGAGTCATGAGCAGGGAAAATCCTGGGAGATTCAGCACAGACCAAAAACAGATCAAGGAAACCAGCCAGGGAAGAAAGTGAATAAATTTATTTCCTGTTCGGGAACTCAGAAGGTCCTCATGGAAACCACAACACAGCAGGATATTCTCAGGCGAAAGAGAAAAAATACATGCAGGGAGTGTGGAAAAACCTTCTCTCACAGCTCAGCCCTTTCTATACATCAGAGAATCCACACAGGGGACAGGCCCTATGAATGCAGTGAGTGTAGGAAAATCTTCAATTGCAGTTCGCACCTCATTAGTCATCAAACAATCCACAGAAGAGAGAGGCCCTACGAATGCCGTGAGTGTGGGAAATGCCTCACTAGCAGCTCAAACCTTTCTAGACATCAGAGAATCCACACAGGGGAGAGGCCGTTTGAATGCCGTGAGTGTGGGAAAAGCTTCACTAGCAGCTCAAACCTTTCTGAACATCAGAGAATCCACACAGGGGAGAGGCCCTTTGAATGCCGTGAGTGTGGGAAAAGCTTCACTAGCAGCTCAAACCTTTCTAGACATCAGAGAATCCACACAGGGGAGAGTCCCTTTGAATGCCGTGAGTGTGGGAAAAGCTTCACTAGCAGCTCAAACCTTTCTCAACATCAGAGAATCCACACAGGGGAGAGGCCCTTTGAATGCCGTGAGTGTGGGAAAAGCTTCACTAGCAGCTCAAACCTTTCTCAACATCAGAGAATCCACACAGGGGAGAGGCCCTATGAATGCACTGAGTGCGGGAAAACCTTCAATCGCAGTTCGCACCTTATTAGGCATCAAACAATCCATGAGTAGAGAGGCCCTATGAATGCAGTGATTGTGGGAAATGCTTCACTAGCAGCTCAAACCTTAGATTTAATTTACCCTGGTTCCTCAACTGTTGCTACAGCTCTAGTACCCATCGATCCAAAGACTGAGGGAAATGGAGAGTTCCAACCATTGTCCTTTTAGTATCTTATTGTTCCTCTCTCTGTTTTTTGTGCTGGCCTTTCTATTCTATCACTTTCTGCCTTTGTTTAATTGGTAACAGTTGGTTTCCATCACTCACGTTTGTTTGTTTAAATCTCTATCCGTTGTTAAATAAATTTTTTGCTTGTTCGATAACTGTACTCAGGTGCTGTGTGAGATACAGTAGTAATGGTCCACAGTAAAACTAGTAACCTGGGATACTTGGGGAAGAAAGGATCTGGGATTTCACCGAGTATCTGGTGATCCGGGCTGGACCCCAGAGGGGGACACATTGAAGGAACTCAAGGGTTAAGGTGGCTGCTGTAGCTCAGAGGAGGGTCCTTGAATTCCAGCAGGCTGGTGAGTTTGGTCACTAACATCCAGCTGCCAAATGCAAAACTCCCTCTTCCTTGTAGCAGGTGGCAACAAGGAGACTCACAGTCCTCAGCACCCTGAGAAGGGTCACAATGTGTCTCTATGTTGATCCACCTGTCAAGTTCACACAGGGAAAGCTCCCGATAGCACAAAACTCTGCCCTATGAAATCATGGAACATGTGCTCTTTGCTCTGTGAAAGCATGTAAAGAATCTAAGCGCTGGAGGACAGGGTTTGGGTCCAGAGCGACCTAGACAAATTGGAGGATTGGGCCAAAAGAAATCTGAGGAGGTTCAACAAGGAGAAGTGCAGAGTCCTGCACTTAGGACGGAAGAATCCTATGCACTGCCACAGACTGGGGACTGACGGAGTGAGGGGGGTTTGATAGCAGCCTTCAAGTACCTGAAAGAGCAGCAGTGTGGGCTTTCTCCTGGCCACTTTTGCTGGGCTGGGCAGGCAGCCTGGAGGCCTTTCTAGAAGAGAATTGGGAACAGAGTTAGAAAAACCAATGTGAAAACCAGAACTTCAGGTTTAGACTCATTTATTTATAATATTAAATCTTCAATTCTAGTGTCACAGTCAATACAATTGCTTCAGCCTGATAGTTGCCCAAAGGGAAACTTAACTTCTCTCCAAGGGGAGTGGAGAGAAAACACTTTTCAGAGTCCAAGAGAGACAAGGTGGTGAGGGTAAGAGCTTGCAGAGGACCAACCTCTGTTGGTGAAAGAGACAAGCTGTGCAGCTAACCCAGCACCCTTCTTCAGTTCTATGTAGCCTGGAAGGTCGTCTCTTCCATAACCAGCAGTTAGAACATAAGAACAGCCACACTGAGTCAGACCAGTTCATCTAGCCCACTCTCCCAAAAGTGGCCAATGCCCGGCGCCCCAGAGGACCCCTGGGACCAACATGGATACAACACCACCACAAACAAGGTTAAAAGTCAATGCACAGGGGAGAAGGATCTTGTGTTTCATTCCTTATGTCCTAGTCCCATCATGTGGCCATTTCCTTTTCTTCCTTTCTGTTAAAAGCTTTGGTATTTTGCACAGAAACATTATTTCCCCAGGAGAGACCCAGGAGTGGGAGCTGCATTCCTGTACCAAACAGTCACTGGAAGGGGGCAGACAAAGGCCTTTAGGATGAGGCATCCGTCACTGTCAAAAGATCATCTCCCTCCTGCACGTCACTGGCAGCCTGAATTTGTTCCTTATCCTCCCAGAGTCTGGGGGCTGGAATCAGCACTACCCAGCCCCGCCGTATGTAGCAGGAACAAACACAAACCTGGTCTTTAACACAAGCTTCCTTCTCAGGGAAGATTTTTCTGTGATTGAAGTTGAGCTTCAGTTCCCCTCTCCTGGGGCGGGGCTGGTGTGGGGCAGCTCCCAGTGAGATCTGTTTTCACCTTTGCCCCCTTTCAGTCACTCTGGGATCCTAACTCTGCTCCCAGCTGTCAGGCAGCTTCCAGCCCATCCACCCTGCTCATTAACTCTGTGGTCATATGTCACTCCCTCTGCCAGCACTCACAGCTTGCAGGAAAGCTACTCCTGCCAGATGCATTGGTATAGTGGTGTGCATGGGTGCTTTCTAAGCACTTCATCTGGGTTTTATTCCCAGCCAATGCAATAATGGCTTCTTCTTCGAGTGATAGCTCCTATGCATTCCATTGTAGGTGTGCGCGCCGCGCGTGCACGGTTCTTCGGAACATTTTTACCCTAGCAACTCCGGCGGGCCGGCTGGCGCCCCCTGGAGTGGCGCCGCCATGGCAGCTGATATATACCCCAGCCGGCCCGTCCGCTCCTCAGTTCCTTCTTTCTGCCCGTGACGGCTAGTAGGAACAGTGGAGTGCTCCCTTACCTCCACAGCCCTAGCGTTTTTCTCCATAGTTTAGTGTATATAGTTGTAGTATTTCGTTAAAGTTTCTTGTTATAGTTGTTCAGTTAGTTGTATAGTGTAATAGTTAGGGAATTAGAGGGGTTAGCCCTCTTCTTCCGCCCCGGTGCGGGCTTATGCCCGGAGCTCCGGGATTCAAGCCCTGCGTGGCTTGCCAGCGGCCGATGCCAGTGAGTGACCCGCACGACTCCTGCCTACGCTGCCTCGGAGAGTCGCACAGGACAGATAAGTGCCCCATTTGTGTGGCTTTTAAGCCTCGTACGAGAAAGGAGCGGGACTCTCGTTTAAAACAGCTCCTTATGGAGTCGGCTCTCCAACCGCCGGCACCAGCTCCTTCGGCACCGAAACCGGCCTCCGTGAGCAGCGCACCGGCAGCACCGAGCCGCTCCGGCACCGACACGTCTCGGCACCCTGCTCCAAAGACCCGGCACCGCTCGCTCTCCCCGAGGAAGAAGCAAAAGGTGCCGAAGACGGCCACTGCGAAACAGCAGCAGAAGCCGTTAGTCCAGCCGCCACCGACCAAAACGGTACAGGCTGAGACAGTGCACAAGAAGTGCACTGGGCCGTCGACTCCGGTGCCGCAAGGGCCGTCGAGTCCGGCACCGCCCAGCTCCCCTGTACCGACCGAGGAAGAGCTGAGGCTCCCGTCCACGCCGGAGGCGTTCGCGACGGCGAGGGAGCTGATCGACCTCACTGCTGATACGGGCCATCAGCTTCCGGCACCGCCGGTGCGGACAGTGAAGTCCATCGGAAAGCCATTGATGATGCGCCCTCCTTCTCCTGGCGGCCGAGGTGATCGGAGCACCATGATCCGCTCTCGCTCCCGTTCTCCCTCTAGACGACGGTCGCCAACGCACCGGGGCCGAGCCGCACGACGATCAACGTCGAGACGCCGCTCCCCATCTCGTCACCGGTCGCAGTCCCGGTACCGCTCACAATCGCGGTACCGGTCGCACTCCCGGCGGCGCTCTAGGTCCCGGTCACCAAGTCGCCGGCACTGCACCAGGTCCAGCTCCAGGCATCGCGGGCGATATCGAGACTCTCGCAGCCGCTCACGGCGACGTCACTCACGATCCAGGTCTGACTCCCGGCACCGCCGGTCGAGTTCCCGGCGCCGCCGGTCAAGCTCCCGGCGCCGTCGGTCGAGCTCCCGGCACCGCGCTTCGCGCAGGTCCCGTTCGCCCATCAGACCGCAGGACGACCGGCACCGTCCGTCGGCACCGGAGCGCCAGTTTACTCCGGCACCGGACGTCCGCCCGGGAACCGCAACGGCTCCTCCCTGGCCTTCGAGGGAGCCCTCAGTTGCTTCTCCTGAGGGCAGCGCGGTAGACTTCAGAGCGGGGTCTCTGCGGCAGGACCATGGACCCCAGCAGTGGGGATTTTGGGTGCCCTGGGCCCAACATGAACAGGGAGCTCCCCTTCCTCCGAGACAGCCGGGCTCGGCGCGCTCGGTGCCGGTGGCCACGGTCAGCAGGCCACCCCCGTCTCCAACGCCACAGACCGCCACTCACGGCACGCCGTTGGGGCATGAGACGCTGGCACCTGACCGCCCAGAGGCAGAGCAGGCACCTGAAGAGGTGCTTCCAGGTCAATCCTCGTCCTCCTCTCCCGACGAGGCGGTGGCAGGGGTGTCACCATCAGAGCCCCCGCCTATTGACCTGAAGGCGCACCAGGACCTTCTGCGGATGGTGGCGAAAGCCATCAACTTACCCGTCGAAGAAGTCCAGGAGGTGGATGACCCCATCACAGATGTCGTGGGAGCAGACGCCCCCGTGAGAGTGGCGCTACCGTTCATCCGCACGATCCAGCGGAACAATGCCGCCATTTGGCAGTCGCCATCCTCCGTCCCTCCCACGGCACGCGGCGTGGAGAGGAAGTATTCCGTGCCACCTAAGGGGTACGAGTACCTTTACGTGCACCCCACACCGGACTCCTTAGTAGTACAATCCGTGAACGACCGGGAGCGTAATGGACAGCCGGCAGCTGCGCCCAAGTCTAAGGAGTCCAAACGCATGGACTTGCTGGGACGCAAGATTTACTCAGCGGGCGGCCTACAACTCCGCATCGCGAATCAAATGGCCTTGCTATCCCGGTACACGTTTAATATCCTGGGATGCCTGGGGAAGTTCGCGGAGCTGACCCCGCAGGACTCCCGCCGAGAATTCTCGGCCCTCCTAGAAGAGGGCAAGCTGGCCTCCAGGACCTTGATTAAAGCAGCGGTCGACTCAGCGGACTCGGGGGCCAGGACGGTGGCGTCCGGTGTAACCATGCGACGCATTGCGTGGCTGCAGTCGTCCACTTTGCCGCCGGAGGTACAATATACCCTCCAGGACCTCCCCTTTGAAATGCAGGGCCTGTTCTCCGAGAAAACGGACACACGTATTCAGACCCTGAAGGACGGACGAGTGGCAATCCGCACTTTGGGGATGCA
This sequence comes from Mauremys mutica, assembly GCF_020497125.1. NCBI lineage: Eukaryota > Metazoa > Chordata > Testudines > Geoemydidae > Mauremys > Mauremys mutica. The sequence continues at coordinate 132,715,010 of NC_059077.1, forward strand.
TACCCCGGCCACTCAGAGGCGTCCCTTCCGGCAGCAGCCCTATCGGCCCGGGCCGCAGGCCAGGTCTCGGCCATTTAATAACCGCAGGGCTCCATTCCGCCGCAGACCATCAGGCGGGCGGCGTAACCAGTCCCAAGGCTCGTCCAAGGCCCCTCAAGGCCCCAAGCCGACCTTTTGATGGGACGCCCGAGGACGGCGCACCACTCTCACCCCAGGATCCATCCCCTTTGTTTTCAAGGGGATGGATCCATGTCTTTCCCGCTTCCTTCAGGCGTGGTGTTCTGTAACATCGGACAGCTGGGTGCTCAACACCATTCAGCACGGCTACCGCCTACAGTTTATTTCGCCCCCTCCCTCCCACCCACCTTCCCCATCCCTCTTCAGGGACCCCTCTCACGAGCAAGTCCTCTTACAGGAGGTCCAGACTCTGTTGAGCGTGGGTGCCATCGAGGAGGTGCCCCCCGGCAGGCGGGGCAGGGGATTCTACTCCAGGTATTTTCTCATCCCCAAGGCGAAAGGAGGTCTTCGTCCCATCTTAGACCTCAGGGAGCTAAACAAATACCTCTGCAAACTCAAGTTTCGGATGGTAACCTTGGGGACCATTATCCCTTCCTTGGATCCGGGAGACTGGTTTGCCGCCCTCGACATGAAGGACGCTTACTTTCATGTGGCAATTTACCCCCCCCCACAGACGCTACCTGCGCTTTCTGGTCAACGAGACCCACTACCAGTTTGCGGTCCCCTTCGGCCTCTCCACCGCACCGAGGGTATTCACCAAATGCATGGCGGTCGTAGCCGCAGCCCTCCGTCGTCGCCAAATCCATGTGTACCCGTATCTCGACGACTGGCTGATTCGTGGTCGTACCCAAGACCTGGTAGCAGCTCAGATGTCCGAGATGCTCCATCTGTTTCGGTCTCTCGGCCTGCTTGTCAATGCCGACAAGTCCCACTTAGTTCCGACACAAAGAGTGGAATTCATAGGAGCCGTCCTCGACTCCACTCTGGCCAGAGCCTGCCTCCCTCGGGCTCGGCACGAGACGTTGGCCTCCCTGATACGGTCACTGCAGGCCTTTCCAACGACAACAGTGCAGTGCTGCCTACAGCTCCTAGGCCACATGGCGGCGTGTACGTTTGTGACCGCGCACGCAAGGCTGCGACTTCGCCAGTTCCAAATGTGGCTGGCATCGGTGTACCGCCCTCAGCGCGACCCGCTAGAGATGGTGGTGGTGGTGCCGAGTTCCGCTCTCCAGTCGCTCATCTGGTGGCTGGATCCGGAGACGGTCTGCGCAGGGGTTCCCTTCCGCCCTCCTCGGCCGTCGATCACCCTGACCACGGACGCATCGGCGCTTGGATGGGGGGCTCACATGGGAGACCTGCACACCCAGGGCCTCTGGTCAGCCCAGGAGCTCTCCCTCCATATCAACGTTCGGGAGTTGAGAGCGATCCGTCTGGCGTGTCTCGCCTTTCTGACTCACCTTCAGGACCGCTGTGTAGCGGTGTACACGGACAACACCACGGCCATGTTCTATGTCAACAAACAGGGCGGAGCTCGATCCTCCCCGCTCTGCAAGGAGGCGATGCTCCTCTGGGACCTTTGCATGACCCACTCGATTCGCCTCGAATCGTTTTTTCTGCCAGGAGTACAGAACACGCTGGCCGACCGTCTGAGCAGGTCCTTCGCCTCCCACGAGTGGTCCCTTAGCCCAGATGTGGCTTACGCAATCTTCCAGAGGTGGGGATTTCCCCAGGTAGACCTCTTCGCCTCCCGGGCCAACAGGAAGTGCCACAGGTTCTTCTCCTTCCAAGGTCAAGCTCCAGGCTCCCTCTCGGATGCGTTTCTCCTGCCGTGGACAGAGTCCCTCCTTTACGCGTTCCCTCCGTTCCCGCTCGTCCACCGAGTGCTGCTCAAGCTTCGGAGAGACAGGGCTCGCGTAATACTCGTCGCTCCGGCCTGGCCGAGACAACATTGGTACACCATGCTGCTCGAGCTGTCGGTTCGGGATCCTATTCCCCTCCCGCTATGGCCGGACCTCATCACTCAGGACCTCGGCAGGCTTTGTCACCCGAACCTGCAGTCGCTGCATCTTACAGCTTGGTTCCTGAGTGGTTGACCGATGCAGAGAGAGGATGTTCGGCGGTGGTGCAGCAAGTTCTGCTGGAAAGCAGAAAGCCTTCCACGCGCTCTACTTACCTCGCGAAGTGGAAACGCTTTGCGCTATGGTGTGACCAGCGAAGTCTTAACCCCTTCTCAGCCCCCATCCAGACCGTCCTCGATTACCTCTGGTACCTGAAGGGTCAAGGTCTCGCGATCTCGTCCCTCAGGGTGCACCTGGCAGCTCTGTCGGCCTTTCGACCCGCTGTAGGAGGCCGCTCCGTCTTCTCCAACCCAATGGTAGCCCGCTTTCTCAAAGGGTTAGACCGTCTCTACCCTCAGGTGCGTCCTCCTGCTCCGACTTGGGATCTGAACCTGGTTCTCGCCCAGATGATGGGCCCGCCCTTCGAGCCCTTAGCCACGTGCTCTCTGCTCTATCTCACCTGGAAGACGGCCTTTCTCGTGGCAATCACATCCGCCAGGCGAGTCTCGGAACTCCGCGCCCTGACGGTCGGTCCCCCGTATACCGTCTTTCACAGGGACAAGGTGCAGCTTCGACCACACCCGGCCTTCCTCCCCAAAGTGGTCTCGGCCTTTCACCTCAACCAGGAGATCTTCCTCCCAGTCTTCTTCCCGAAGCCGCACGCCTCACCTCGTGAGCAGCAGCTCCACACCCTGGACGTCCGCAGGGCCCTCGCTTTCTACATTGACCGAACGAAGCCCTTCCGGCGTTCGACCCAGCTGTTCGTAGCGATCGCAGACCGCATGAAAGGCGAACCGGTTTCTTCACAGCGAATTTCCTCCTGGGTGACGGCCTGCATACGAACGTGGTACGAGCTTGCTCGCGTCCCCCCGTGCCGACTCACTGCGCACTCGACCAGGGCGCACGCCTCGTCGGCCGCCTTCCTGGCCCATGTTCCTATCCAGGACATCTGCAGAGCGGCCACCTGGTCTTCAGTCCACACCTTCGCCTCCCACTACGTGTTGGTGCAGCAGTCTCGAGATGACGCAGCCTTCGGCTCTGCGGTACTACACTCCGCCACGTCTCATTCCGACCCCACCGCCTAGGTAAGGCTTGGGAATCACCTACAATGGAATGCATAGGAGCAATCACTCGAAGAAGAAAAGACGGTTACTCACCTGTAGTAACTGTTGTTCTTCGAGATGTGTTGCTCCTATCCATTCCAGACCCGCCCTCCTTCCCCACTGTCGGAATAGCCGGCAAGAAGGAACTGAGGAGCGGACGGGCCGGCTGGGGTATATATCAGCCGCCATGGCGGCGCCACTCCAGGGGGCGCCAGCCGGCCCGCCGGAGTTGCTAGGGTAAAAATGTTCCGAAGAACCGTGCACGCGCGGCGCGCACACCTACAATGGAATGGATAGGAGCAACACATCTCGAAGAACACCAGTTACTACAGGTGAGTAACCGTCTTTTTTCTCTTTTGTTGTTTCCTCATCTGGAAGTGGTACAATTTCAGTCACATTGTGTTACAATCACATTATCTATAGAATGAAATAATAAATGTGTCAAAGTCCAGCAGGTCATACAGGATGGAGGCACACAAGGGGCTGGAATGTGTCATCTGAGAAAGACAGAACACTTGGAAACCTGCATCTCCCATCCCCTGGCCTTGCGTGTTATGATTCCAGCTGCGTGAACTGTTTGTAGGATGTTCTGGCATGACGGGGAAATGAAGCTTTGAGTCAGTTTTTGCTCCTGCAGATTCCTTTGCTGTTACAATTATAATGACATGAACAAAAGGGAGGAAAAATAAACATAAACGCCAAGTTGCAATACAGGTGGGGAAAAGGACGATCACGGTTAATCCAAACACGTCAAAATAAAAATTAATAGTAAAGAAGGGGCGGGGGGAAGAGATCAGGTATGTGGAGATCCCCTTGATATTTCAACGCACATTGTTAGAATCCAAGTTCAGACTTGACACTGGAAAACCCGCAACTACCTGTGACGAGCAAGATGGAGTTGGGACGCCTGTTCTGCTTCAATCATTGATTGTCTCTCTGTTCTCTCCTTCTTCTCCCCCCAATTCCTCGTCTCCAATGTCTCTGCCTCTCTCCTCTTGCTCCCTCTCCCCTGCCCTTTCCAGGAACTCACAGTCTACAGCATTTAGGACAAGCCAGAGCTCCCATGTTCTGCACATGAGCCTGTGTCAGAGGACGTGTGACCCCGTCAGAACCAGTCACCGGATCAATATGTCCCTTTATGGGAGACTTCTCTGCCTGCTCTGCAATTTACACCCCCCCCACTGAAGGGGATGGGGTACAGCTCTGACTGAGAGGCCTCACAGGAGAAACTTCAGCCCAAAGACAAATTTGTGTGAAATGCTGAGAAGTGAAGCGCCCCCTTCCCCTCCCCCCAAAGCCCCAGAACTCTAGTGTCACCCCCATGGCACCAGCACAGGGAACCCAGTGAGATGGGGTTACAGAATACAAGGGGGAGGGAACGGGGGAGAGAGGTGACAGGGAGTCTCTCTCTTTCCTTCTCTCTTCACTTTCTGTTCTTCTCTTTCCTTCCAGGAACTGCAGTCACAGCAGGGAGGGGTTTGTCTCTTTAGTAGGGATCCCTCTGTGTCACGGAGGCTGCACAAGTAATAGATTCTGTGACTTCTGCAGTGGCCACTGCGGCTGACTCCATGGCTGCCCCAGCATCTGGCCTGGGGGCAGCTTGAGCAGTGGTTCCAAGGGTGGCAGGAGCAGCCACAGCTCAGTGGCTCCTGGCACCTGTCCCGAGGTGGCTGGAGCAGGGCTGGCCTCTGGGGCTCCCCTCACCTGGCAGCATCTGGAGTGGCCGTGGGTCCCCAGGGCTTCTCCCCCCGTACCTGGTGCCACAGGCCCCCTGGACTCCCTGCGCTCACAGCTGGTGCCACGGACCCCCTGGGCCTCCCTCCCCAAGATTCAATGAGGGGTATTTATGGTATAAGTCATGGCTGGGTCATGGGCAATGAGCTTTTGGGTTTTGCCCGTGATCTGTCCATGACATTTACTAAAAATACCTGGGATTAAATCTTCGCCTTCCTCATTATCGATCAAATAAATCGAAACGCCTCCACCTGCAAATGGATTTAGCCCAGGACCCTCAGAGTCAGCAGCTGTTACACCCCCCACTGAGCTCTCTGGTCAGGTGTCCTAGCGCTGGAAGCCTCCTGTTTAGATCCTAAAATAGCATTTTTGCACCAATGGGGCTGAAATTTTGGACCAGACATTGTAGCTCCACCGTTCTTTTACTGAATTGCTTCAAAACAGCAAGTCAAGAAAGTCTCCTAAATGCCTGGCTCTCTGCCATGGAAACAGCTGCCCCTGCTCTGCAGGAGTCTGTGCATTCCACACAGCAACGTACACACCTGCTCCACACTGAAGGGGGGTCAGACAGTGACAGGGTTGGTAACACAAATACTTCAGACTATTAACTCCAGGTCCCTTCCTTTCTTTAACCCAGGATGTGCCAGTCAACTGGTAACCATGGTGTTATCTTCACCTTAAAATACCGACAGGACATTTTCAGTGAGCCCTGCACCCCATGCCCTGCCTGCAGCCAGCCCCTGTCTGCAGCCAGCCCTGCACCCTCTGCCCTGCCCCCACCAGCTGCGTCCTCCCTGCCTTGCCTGCAGCCAGCCCCACACCCCCTGCCCTGCCCGCAGCCAGCCCCACACCCCCTGCCCTGCCTGCAGCCAGCCCCACACCCCCTGCCCACAGCCAGCCCCTGCCACAACCCCTGCCCTGTCTCCAGCTAACTCCTGCCGCACCCCCTGTGGCCCTGCCCAAAGCCAGCCAGCCCCCACACACCCCCAGCCGTGGACACCCTGCCCTGTCTCCAGCCAACTCCTGCCACACACCCCTGCCTGAAGCCAGACAGCCTGCCCCACACACCCCTGTCTCCAGCCAGCCCCGCACCCCTTGCCCTGCCTGCAGCCAGACCCTACCTCCAATCAGCCTCTGCCCTGCCTCCAGCCAGCCCCATGGCCACTGGTGCCATGCAGTTCCCAGGGCAGTAACCCTGCACACCTGCTTCAATGAGGGGGGCAGGGAGCAGCTGGGACCCACACATGTGCACACCCAAGGGTGACCAGACAGCAAGTGTGAAAAATCAGGACAGAGGGTGGGGGGTAATAGGATCCTAGATAAGAAAAAGACCCAAAAATTGGGACTGTCCCTTTAAAATTGGGACAGCTGGTCACCCTAGCACACCCCCAGGACTCCTGAGTTCCATTGCTGGGTTTCCTATTGGTTACACTGCTGGTTGTTTTCCTTTTCCTGGGGGACTCTGGGCAAGTTGCTCCCCCCTCTAGGGCTCCGTCCCCAGCAGGCAAATGGGGATTTCGTACCTTCCCGCTATTGGAAAGTGCTGGGAGAATGCCCCAGCCAAAGCTGCTCTGACAGCGCTAAGCAGCATCTGACCATTCAAGGTCAGAGCGCACTGACCAGGAGGAGGAGTGTAGAGAGAGGGGCCCAGCCATGGGGTTTGGCTCAAGAAGACCAAGTCTCCAATTTGTTAAGGGCGTTTTGAATTCCAGTCCTGTGCTCCAAAGTGCTTGGTGTCAGTTGCACATTTTAGAACGATACTCTCCACTCCATTTTCCAAATCATCATTCATACTGTTTACCCACCTCCACTAGGCCTGGAACCTTGCCAAAGAAGGAAAGAGGATTGGTTTGGAATGATTTGTTCTTGACAAATCCATGATCCCTCGTGCTAAGAACCAAATTATCCTGTAGGTGCTGCTGACAAACTGAGTGTTTAAGAATCTATTCCAGTATCTCTCCAGCTATGGAAGTGAGGCTGGCTAGTCTGTAAGGCCCAGGGGTCTCTTTGTTCCCCTTTGAAAGATAGGTCCTGTCTTGTTCATGGATGGGAAGATGTTCTTTTTCAGGGATCTCAGACGAGAACTGGGGCACAACACTTGGTTTGTTAAGGCCACAAAAATGGAGGCAGGAACCTCTTCTCTCCTGCTGGCAAAGAACCCCAGGTACCGAAAAGGCAGGGACTCACACCCCCGAACGGGATTTAGAAAAGGCAGGGGTTAAAAAGTTTGGCCCTGACCATTTCTTGTTTCCACAGACTAGACATTTTAGCAAACTTTAGAATTCCTTGGTGCTAAACACCGTGAAACTCTCCTTTCTCCTTCACAGAGGGCTTTAACGCCCCTTCTCTCACTCAGGCTCACGACTGCCCAGAGTTCGAGTACTGTCCCTGTTCCCATTGGACAGATGGGGATGAGCCTGAGGTATAGAGAAGGGAAGTGACCTGTCACCAGATGGATCAGACTGAACAGGTTTCAGACCTCGAGGAGGCTCTTACCTTCTAAACAGGGACGGCTGTTTTCTAGTAAAATCACTGAAAGGGAAAGAGAAAACTCGAAAGAGGTTCCTCCTGGTGCTCACGTCCGTGAACCCGAATACTCCCTCAGTCCTCAAAGAGAGACCTGGAGAAGGAGACTTGCGGAAGCAAAGCCACAGGGGTCTCTGAGGTTTCCCTGGCCCCTCGCCCCTGTCCTGCCTGGCTGATGTCAGCATCTCTCTGTGAGGTCACCACCTCCCCACCGCCTTGGACCAATAGTCTGAGGTCCTGCAAAAGACCTTTGTGATGTCACTGCCACACCCCTCCCTTGCTGGGCTAAACAGCCGTCCCTGTTTAGAAGGTAAGAGCCTCCTCGAGGTTTGAAACCTGTTCAGTCTGATCCATCTGGTGACAGTTGAATTCTAGGCATGGAAAACACGAGGTTAAGGAGGCAGAATTTTATTCTGAACCTGTGATTTTGTCTCTTAGAATCACTGGGGACATAAGGGTTTGTCCTTTTTGTTTCACTTCTTGCTCCATCCACTGTCTGATCCCTCTTTTCTCTTCGTCTCTTGCTTCCTTTGTCCTTTCTCCTGTTCCCCTCCCAAAATCAGGTTTTTTTCTCCTGCTGATAACAGCTCACGTTAACTGATCACTCTCGTTATAGTGTGTATGGCAACACCCATTTTTTTCACGTTCTCTGTGTGTGTATATATCTTCCTACTGATTTTTTAACTGCATGCATCCGATGAAGTGAGTTTTAGCCCACAAAAGCTTATGCTCAAATACATTTGTTAGTCTCTAAGGTGCCACACGTTCTCTTTGTTCTTTTTGCAGATAAATTAATGGAGGTTAAGTCCATTAATGGATATTAGCCCAGATGGGTAAGGAATGGTGTCCCTAGCCTCTGTTTGTCAGAGAGTGGAGATGGATGGCAGCAGAGAGATCACTTGATCATTTCCGGTTAGGTTCACTCCCTCTTGGGCACCTGGCATTGGCCACTGTTGGCAGATAGGATATGGGGTTGGATGGACCTTTGGTCTGACCCAGTATGGCCATTCTTATGTTCTTATGAAGGGAAGGGCACAGCCCTGTGACAGAGTTTCTGTAGTGTAGTGGTTATCACGTTTGCCTAACACACAAAAGGTCCCTGGTTCAGAAACAGGCTTGCTTCCTTTTCTCAGCTCCTAGTGGCCTGTCCCTGCTGTTGTAGGAACAGCAGTGATTTCTATGCTCAAAAGGTCTGTTATACTTCCCCTCCCCCTCGCTTTTGTCTCCTCTCCCTCTCTGAATGCCTGTGAAGTGGCTTTCCCCCTCCTCCTCCCGCTCCCTCCTGCAATGCTTGTGGGATGAAGGGGCTGGCTGAAGATCAGAAGAGCTTCCAGGTAGACAAGGTGTCTGGACTCTCATTAGGCAGCACTCACACACCCAGAGCATGGACCCTGCATGGACACTGGCTGAGGTGGAGTGTGACCCGCCAGATGCAGCCAAGTCATCTCTAGTCGCAGGCCATGAGGTTCAGGTCCTTAAAAGGGGAAGGGGCCCTGTGCTCAGCTGTGCTTTCACAATGCTGCCTAATGAGAGTCCCAGACACCTTGTCTATCTAGGAGCTCTTCTGCTCTTCCAGCTGTTCAACCAGCCCCTTCATCCCACAAGCATTGCAGGAGGGAGGGGAGGGGAGGGGGAAAGCCACTTCACAGGCATTCAGAGAGGGAGAGGAGACGGGGCGGGGGGTGGGGGGAGTGTAACAGACCTTTTGGGCATACAGGTTATATGGAGCACACAGATCACTGCTGCTCCTACAACAGGGTAAGTTCTCAAGCAGCATGTTTCTTACTTTGCCCATCTGCCAATTTTGATGATTATCGATGGAAATATTTTGCCATTGGGTTGTGCGTTTACACAGAAATTGACATTTACCAACAAATACGTAATTCTTCCAGTCCTGCCTAGTCTGCAGTTGATGGGTTTAGAGGGACACATTCACTCTTCCAGGTCCCCATGCCAGGCCTGTGCTCTCAACTTCCCACACTGCTGGGATCCTTCCCTGGTCTCCGCTCAGACCTCTGCCCCCCACCCCCACTTCTGGGATCCCCTCCCCACGCTGTCTAACTCCCCTGCTGGCAGGATCCCTTCCTGTTCCTTTCATTTCCTGTCTCCACTCTGGGCAAAAGCCCTGCACTGTTCACACACCAGAAGTTGAACCCAGGCCCCGTGGATGAAAACCAGGAATCCTGACCACTAGACCATATGGGACTATTGGTGCGTCTGATGAAGTGGGATTCACCCACGAAAGCTCCTGCTCCAATACGTCTGTTAGTCTATAAGGTGCCACAGGACTCTTTGCTGCTGTTATTACTACAACTCTCTAAGCCAACCCCTCGTGAGCGCAGCAGGGACTAGCGTGACCGGATGTCCCGATTTTTGGGCCTTTTTATATAGGCTCCTATTACCCCCACTCTCTGTCCCGATTTTTCACATTTGCTGTCTGGTCACCCTAGCAGGGGTTGCACACAGGGCTGCATTAACCCTTCAGGTGCTGAGGTTTCCCTCACTCCATTCCCAGTGCCTGTGATGAGGAAAGAGACATCAGGGCTCCCAGGTGCTGCACAGACCATGACTGAGATCGGGACCCCATATTGTGCTAGGTGCTGTACACACCCTGGCCAACACTGGGACACCCCGGGGGTTCCCCTCAATTTATCTGAGCCTCTGCTGCCCAACTGCTTCTGACTCCATCTGGATCACCCAGGAGCCTTTCCTTTCCACCTTTCCAAACAGTCCTTCTTTCCCTGCCCCCTAATTCTGCTTTCACACCCTGGGCCCATCTCCTCCCTTCGTTCCCTCCACCCCCGCCCCCAGGTGATTAGAGATGGAGGCAACATCAGCCACTGGAGACAGCCCCAGCGAGCGCTGCAGCCCTCCCGGGGGGTGTTTGCAGACACAGGAAGGGAGCGGCAGGTGCTGGGAAGAAGGAAACAGGAGAACAAATCCCAGGGGGGGGCAGCTCCTGGGGGCGGGGCTCTGGCACAGCCCGGGGGCGGGGCAGCTCCTGGGGGCGGGGCTCTGGCACAGCCCGGGGGCGGGGCAGCTCCTGGGGGCGGGGCTCTGGCTGCAGGCGGGGAAGGGCGGTGGGGCAGGCGGGGGGTTGCTCAGTCTCTGGGCACCAGGGGAGCCCCGGGGCAGAGTGTGTGTGTGAGTGTCCCGGGCCCAGGCGTGCGCATGGGGGGAGCCCCGGCACCCCAATGCCCTGAGCAGGGGCGGCTCTAGGCACCAGCTAAACAAGCTGGTGCCTAGGGCGGCAAAATGTAAGGGGCGGCATAAGGCTGGGGCCCCAGCTCATCCCGCCGCTGCGAGCGGAGGAGCAGCCTGTCCTCTGCAGCCGGGTCAGGGCTGCGCTCCCGGCTCCGCTTGGGGGAGAGGGCTGGCCCCTGACCGGTAGCGCGGCCCCGCCTGGCTGCAGAAGACGGGCCGCTCCTCCTCCGCTTGTTCGCGCCCGGGTCCTAAACAGCGCTGCAGCCGCCTGGCTCGGAGGGGGGGTGGGGGGAGCTGAGCTCCACCCCGCTCCGAGCCGCGTGGTCAGGGGGCGGGGCTGCGAGCTCCGGGCTGAGCGGCTTCTCCCCTGACCACGCGGCTCTGAGCGGGGCGGAGCTCAGCCCCCTCCGGAGCCATGTGGCTGCCGCGCGGTGAGCCGGGGGTAAGCTGCCTGGGGCCGGGGGTTGGCTAAGGGGCAGGGAGTCCTGGGGACACTCTGGGGGCACAGGTTCTGTGGGGGGGGCGGTCAGGGGCCAGGGAAGGGGGGTTGGATTGGGGGGGTCTCAGGGAGGTGTTTGTCAGGCACCCCCTGACCCCATTACCCCCCAGGCCCAGCCCTGACCCCCAGCTCCAATCCCAGCCCCTCAGACCTGGGCACCCCCCTGGCCCCATCCCTCTCACAGCCCTGACCCCCAGCTCCGAGCCCAGCCCCTCTGATCCGGACACCCCCCTCACCCCATTCCCCCCACAGCCCTGACCCTCAGCTCTGAGCCCAGCCCCTCTGAACTGGACACCCCCCTGATCCCATTCCCCCCACAGCCCTGACCTCCAGCTCTGAGCCCAGCCCCCCTGAGCCGGACACCCCCCTGACCCCATTCCCCCCACAGCCCTGACCCCCAGCTCTGAGCCCAGCCCCCCTGAGCCGGACACCCCCCTGACCCCATTCCCCCCACAGCCCTGACCCCCAGCTCTGAGCCCAGCCCCCCTGAGCCGGACACCCCCCTGATCCCATTCCCCCCACAGCCCTGACCCCCAGCTCTGAGCCCAGCCCCCCTGAGCCGGACACCCCCCTGACCCCATTCCCCCCACAGCCCTGACCCCCAGCTCTGAGCGCAGCCCCCCTGAGCCGGACACCCCCCTGACCCCATTCCCCCCACAGCCCTGACCCCCAGCTCTGAGCCCAGCCCCCCTGAGCCGGACACCCCCCTGACCCCATTCCCCCCACAGCCCTGACCCCCAGCTCTGAGCCCAGCCCCTCTGATCTTGACTCCCCCCTGACCACATTCCCCCCACAGCCCTGACCCCCAGCTCTGAGCCCAGCCCCTATGAGCTGGACACCCCCCTGACCCCATTCCCCCCACAGTCCTGACCCCCAGCTCTGAGCCCAGCCCCCCTGAGCCGGACACCCCCCTGACCCCATTCCCCCCACAGCCCTGACCCCCAGCTCTGAGCCCAGCCCCCCTGAGCAGGACACCCCCCTGACCCCATTCCCCCCACAGCCCTGACCCCCAGCTCCGAGCCCAGCCCCTCTGATCTGGACACCCCCCTCACCCCATTCCCCCCACAGCCCTGACCCCCAGCTCTGAGCCCAGCCCCTCTGATCCGGACACCCCCCTCACCCCATTCCCCCCACAGCCCTGACCCCCAGCTCTGAGCCCAGCCCCTCTGAGCTGGACACCCCCCTCACCCCATTCCCCCCACAGCCCTGACCCCCAGCTCTGAGCCCAGCCCCTCTGAGCTGGACACCCCCCTGACCCCATTCCCCCCACAGCCCTGACCCCCAGCTCTGAGCCCAGCCGCTCTGAGGTGGGCACCCCCGACCCCATCCCCCACAGCCCTGACCCCCAGCTCTGAGCCCAGTTGCTCTGAGGTGGGCACCCCCGACACCATCTCCCTCACCCCAGACCCCCAGCTCCGAGCCCAGCCCCCGTTGAGCCGGGCACCCCCCGACCCCATCCCCCACAGCCCTGACCCTCATCTCCAAGCCCAGCCCCTTTGAGCTGGGCACCCTCCGACCCCATCCCCCCCCACCCCAGACCCCCAGCTCTGAGGCGAGCCCCTCTGAGCCAGACAACCTCCGACCCCATCTCCCCACAGTCCTGAGCCCAGCCCCTGTGAGCCGGGCACCCCCCAGAGCCCAGCTCCCCACCCAGCCCTGGGCAACAGCAGCACCACCTCCAGGCAGTGACAGCCCATTGGCACCAACCATCACCATCACCCAGCAACAGCCCATTATGTAATTGCAAATGTAGACAGACCAGTAAAGCATTTAATGTTTTTAAATAATGTATTTGGTGTATTTTCAAATTATTACAAATTAATTTTCACTAATTATTTTTTACATTTCCAAATACATGTTACTATAGTATTGCAACTTTTTTTTATGGAAGGGGCCCCCAAAATTGCTTTGCCCCAGGCCCCCTGAATCCTCTGGGTGGCCCTACCCAGTGTGTGTGAGGAGCCGGGGAGGGAGGGAAACGGGGTCTCCTGGAGCCGAGCCCGGGCTGCGATGGCGGCGAGGGGCTCCTGGAGTGTGTGAGGAGGTGAGCGGCCGGCTGGGTTCGTCGGTGCTGAGCCCGTAGCCCCGCAGCCGGAGATCCTCGCCTTCCCGCCCCCCAGGGCTGGGCCAGGGCACCGTGAGGCTGAAAAGCAGCAGGTCCGGGGGACTCTCCAGGTCCTCGGCCGCCAGCATGTCGGGAGTGAGGGCGGTGAGCACGAACTGATCCACCTTGGCCACCAGCAGTGCTGCGAAGCCCAGGGAGGGGGCCGAGTTCTTTGCGCCACCCCGTAGCCGTGCCGCCCCCTGGAAGTACTCCCGCTCCGCGCCGCCCAGCAGCTCCACCCGCATGGGGACAGAGTCGCAGCTGGGCCAGGGCTCGGCTGCAGTGTGCTGGTAGCGGATCCCACATTTGGGGGGGAGCCCAGTGCTGGGGCAACAGGGGGTGTGAGTGGTGGGCACTGGTGGGCGGGGGGGGGCAGCCAAAATTTTTTTGCTTGGGGCGGCAAAAATCTTAGAGCCGGCCCTGGCCCTGAGCCCCGGCTGGGGAGGCTGCTCCCCCCCCCCGTGGGGGCTCTGGGGCGGGGCTGTGGCGGCTGCGGCGGCTGCAGGTGGGTGCTCGGCTCCCCCGGGAATGACCCGCTGCCGGCAGCTTGTGGCGCCTCCTCCGCTGAGCTTTTCCCCGGGGACGGCCTGGGCGCAGCTGCGATCAGCTATTTGCTGGGCAGGCTCCGCTCAGCTGCTCCCCCCCCCGCTCCTGGGGGGCTGAGTGAGCCCCCCCAAACAGCCCCAGGGGTCGGTGGGGGGGGCCCAGCAGCAGCAGCAGAGCCCCCCCCCCGCTCCCCTGGGGCTGCCCCGCCCCGCTCGGGCTGGTGGCTCTGCCAGGGCCCCCGCGTGAATCGCTGCTCCCTGCCCGCCAGGCTCGGCTCCGGCCACAGCAGCGGCGGGTGCTCTGGGGAGCCCAGCTGGGCTGGGGCAGGGGGAGGGTGGGGGGAGGAGAATCTCCAGATACCAGCAGGAGCTGCCCTGGGCGGGGGGTGGGGGATGGAGTGGGAGAGGAGCCACCCTGGGGCAGGGAGGAGAACCCCGGACCCTGGCAGAAGATGTGGGGCTGAAGTCCCCGGCTCGGGAGCCCCAGCCACCTTAGTGGCAAAAGTTGCAGGGCCCAAGCCCTGACCCCCCTCTGTGTGGAGCTGGCCTGAGCCCCTCTCGCTCCCATCCCCCCTGTGGAGCTGGCTCTCACTCTCCGGCTGTGCAGAAATTCAGCCCAAATTTCCCCATGTTGGTATCTCCATTCCCCCCCATCACCCAGCCATGGATGGATTTAGCCCAGGAGGCAGGTCAGTGTTGGCCCCATTGGGCAGATGGGATCTAGGGCACAACGAGGTGAAGTGACTTTCCCAAGGCTAAGCAGGGAGTCTGTGGCAGAGCCGAGACTCAAACCCAGAACACCTGAGCCTGAGTCCTGTGGCCTAACCACTAGGCAACCTTCCCCCCGAAGGAGAGGGAACCTCCTCTGCCACTTTGAGTGTGTGGGTGGGAGCAGCCACTAGACAGAGCTGCCAGGAGGTGGGGAGGGGGGTTGGATAGTTGGGGGGGGTGATTAGCGGTTGGGGAGGCCTGTGGAGGGGGCGGTCAGGGAACAAGGAGCAGGGGGGTTGGATGGGTTGAGGGTTCGGGGGGTGGGGGTGGAGCGGGGTCAGGGCAGGCAGGCAGCAGAGGAAGTTGGATGGGTCGGGAGTTCTGGGGGTCCTGTCAGGGGCGAGGAGCGGTTGGATGGGGCGTGGGCGTCCCGGGGGTCTGTCTGGGGGTGGGGGTGTGGATAAGGGTCAGGACGACAGGTAGGGTCCTAGGGAGGCAGTTACAGTGGGGGGG
The DNA here is from genome assembly GCF_020497125.1 of Mauremys mutica. Taxonomy (NCBI): domain Eukaryota; kingdom Metazoa; phylum Chordata; order Testudines; family Geoemydidae; genus Mauremys; species Mauremys mutica. The sequence goes on from NC_059077.1 coordinate 132,730,024, forward strand.
GTTCAGGAGGGGGCAGTCAGGGGACAAGGAGCAGGGGGGTTGGAGGTTCTGAGGGGGGCAGGAAGTGGGAGGCAGTGGATGGGGTGGGGCTTGGGGGGGCTCCCTGGGTGCACACCCTAATGAAATGTGCTGCGCACGCCTATGGCCACGGGGGTGAGCCACTTGCATCCTTTCCCTGTTTGCGCCATTTCTTTCCATCTCATAACCTGAGAAGAATTCTCTCTGGTTCTTCCCCTTCTCTCTCCCCTCCCCACATGTGGCTAGAAAATCCAAGGAGATTCCCTCGTTTTCCCTGAAATTATTGACTCTCTAGTCTCTTATTTTGCCCTATTTTCTCTGTAATTCTTCAGTTCTCCTCAGCTTTGGGATGTGAACCCAGCCCGTTTATCTGCAGCAATTTGTCCTGGTGAGGGTTAATAGGATCCTATATAAGAAAAAGACCCCAAAATTGAGACTGTCCCAATAAAATTGGGACATGTGGTCACCCTAGCACACCCCCAGGGAGTGGCGGGGACCCACACATGGGAAACGGAGCTCAGTTCTAGTTCAGGCCCAGCTTTGTAAAAAAGAACTGTAGGTCGGGTTAACATACATCTGTATTTTCCCAGAGATGTCAGGCTTTTAGGTTCTTAAATCCCTGTCTGGGTGGTAAATTTTTAAAATTCCTCCCGGGAAAATACGGAGGTATGGTAACCCTATTGGTACCAAAAATCCATACTGTGGCACATCCCTTACATCAGAACTTTTTATAGGGAACCGGTTGTTAAGATTTTAGCAGCTCATCACTGGAAGGGAGGCACACGTGTCCCCCGTGGGGACTGCCCAGAACCCCATTTCCCAATCCCAGTTGTTGCCCCCTAACTACCAACGCAGTTGCCCCCAACCATCAGTTGCCAGTCACCTGTCCATCCCCCACTGCTGCCCCCTTCCTTTATCCAGGGACCTTTCAGCTCCCCCTCCCTTTTAATCAGCTCCTCAAACGGCTTCCTGCTGCCCATGGGAATGGTGGGAGTGGGAGAACCATCACTTTGTGTTTATGTATTGGACAGTCGTATAAAATCCAGTCCAACAGTCCCCCTTTGCCACTAGTTCGTTAACAGCAATATAAAATCCCCTCAGATCTTGGTGATTTTCTCTCATGTTATCAAATATGCAGTTTGTGACACATTTTCTGTGCAAATCTCAAAGATTCATATAAAATACCCTAAACATTTGCCCCACTGCTCTCTAGTTGTCTGTTTCTAATTGAATATGCCCTGAGATTTCCCCCTGTCTCTCTAATTATAAAATACCAAGAAAATCTCAGATTTCCACCCTTTCTCTTTCATTTCTGAACGTTGCTCTCAAAGCTCAGGTTTTGCCTCTTTCTATGTCATTATCAAATGTCAGTTAAAAATCCTCTCGGGTTTGGGGCTGTTCCCCGTGTTTCTAAATCCCAGCAACTTCTTCCTTCGAGGGAACCTGTTGCCCTGAGTTCTTCTCCATCCTGGATGTTGTAGGGGGTTAAATTGCCCAGAGATCATCTTTCCCGACTCCTTTGTGAATCATTTGGTCCCTCCTTTACCTCTGTTAAAATGTTTGCCGAAGAAAGAGACCAGCCAGATATTTAATAGCCATCAAAGCCAGAGGCCTCCCCCTGTTTGGGGATCAGTGGTTCCCAGCTGGTAACGGGAGAGTTGGCTGGACCCTTTTCTTTTCTCCAGCTGGCACGGGATGAGGAGGTCATTCTGAGTGCAGTGTGGGTCCAGAAGTATCCCAAGCCCCATGGCAAATGGCCTCTGTGAGGGGTTGCTTCCCGCAGTGCTAAGATGCAGCCACCTCTGGGGTGGATCCATGGTGGCCATTATTTGTTAGTGACAGGCATGGACATTTCTTACCTATTTTGTCCCTACAGGCCTTCCATTCTCCTGTTCAAGAGACATCCCCCAGGGCTCCCTCTGCCTGTGTGACTGGCCAGCAGGGGGCGGTGCTCACTTTCTATCCACTTCTCAGGCACTGTGAGGTAACAGTGTTGCTGGGTGGGGGTGGGGCTGTGTGGGGAGATTGCAGCTGAAGGGGGATTGTGGTGGGGGAGGGCTCTGGGTGGCTGGGCAGGGGGTACCCTAGTGAGGTTGGTGGGTTCTGGAGATTTGGGGTTTCAGGGGGTGGGTGTGATGTGCCCGGCCCTGAGGCTGTGGGTCCTGGAGGTGGGTATCGCTGGGGGCCTGTTGGCTGCAGAACAGCCGGGGTGGGCGTCTCTTGGGGAGGCGGGACAGGGGGTCAGAGGGAGCCTGGTGCTGTGCCAGGGGCTCTGTCTGGGCTTCCCCGGCTGGCTCCTGGGATCGCTGCCCTGCCCAGTGCACAGAGTGTGTGAGGGAGAATCCCCGGCGCTAGGCCAGGGGGTGCCCCTGTAAAGCACCAGGGGGGAGGAGGGGGTGCCAGGCAAAGGGCAGGGCAGATCCTGCTGGAGGGCAGGGGGGGATCCTAGGCAGGCAGTGAGGGACTGAGTTCCCAGTGGGAGTCCCTTTTGGGGGGTCTTTGGCTGTTGGGGTCTCTTGGTGGGACCTGGCAGTGACGGTCTGGTGGGGGTTCTCTGGCCGGTGGGGCTCTGAGGGGTATCTGAGGTCCCTGGCCAGGGACTCTGGGGGCTGGGTCCCAGGGAATATCTGGGTGGGGGGGCTGGCTGGGGCTCTGGGGGCTGCTCCTGACATTGCTGCTTCTCCCTGATTAGCTTATGCCAGAATCCTGGCTCCAAGCACTGCCCAACACTCCCCGGCCAGGCCCAGTCACTGTGATAACTTTCTAGCCACTTATCAAACACGGTGAGGTGAAATCACAGATTTTTGCTCTTCTCCCTTCTTGAAAACTGCAGGAACTTCCAGTTCCATTCTCCTAGATTGTCCAGTCCTTGTCCTGGATCTGGGGGATGAGGGAGGTGGGAGGGGGGTCAGCACTGCCGCACAATGGTCTCTTCCACAGCATTCTGGACTGATTCTTTCTGAACTCTGGTTTCATTGAGACCATTGTTAATCCAGAGTCACTGTATGGAAAGACAAGGAGTGACTCCGGATCGACAGTGGGGCAAATGAGATCAGCAATTCTCCCTGTGAGGAGGGGCTCTCATTAGCTGCTCTCCCCAGAGAGCTAAAGGAGGGAAGCTGCTCAAACGCTCTGTCCCTCTCTGCTCAGGATACTGGGGTTCAGCTTCCTGGGTCAGACGCTGCAGCCTCCATTGTGATCTGGGAGACCAGGCTTAGCAGCTGCTGCTCCCCCAGCGGGGCTCTGTGCTGGGAAGTGACCTGAATTAAAGCTGCTTCTCTGCCTGGCCCAGGGGATGACTTTCTCCAGCTGGTCCTAGCCCCCTAGGGCAGCCCTGGGCCCTGTTAATACTAAATTCTGAGGTAATTCTCCAGGTAACTGAAAGACCTCAGGGAAAGTGCTGGGGACTGGCAAGAAAGTGACTCTGCACAAACAGCCCCTCCTCATTTCTCCTCCCAGTAGCAATTGCCAGGAGAAAATCCAGCCCTGGGAGAGCAAAGCCCCAGGAATGGGACTGTCCCAGCCAGAGGGGCAGGGAGAGAGGACAGGGGAAGGAGAGTCTGAAAGGGGCAGTGGGAGAAATGAGGTGGGGGAGAGATTTCCAGCTCTCTAGTCCACCCAGACACATGTATTGCTGCATCCCTGGGCAGAACCACTTTCCAGTGAACAAAACAAGGATCAGAGAGAGGAAAAGCCAGTTCCTGACTCCATATTCCCCCTGCTGGGGTGTGGCTGCCGTGGGGTCAGTGTCCGAGGGAATCCCCCACAGTGACTCCTTTGGTTCTGCTCTTTTCTAGCCTTGTGTTCAGAGACTTTGTTACGGGGTTAGGGAGGGAGAAGGGAGGTTAAAAATGTGTCTGGGCTTAGCCTGGCAGGAGGGGCCAGGTCTACATTGTAATAAACAGATTGAGCATTTCCCAGCATGGCAGGATCTAGGGTGTCTGTCTGCAGGGAAAGGACCTGGGGGAATTCTGATGTAAAATTAACTAAAACCGGTTCTGAAATGCCCACAACTGCCCTTCTCCCCCAGACAGGCTGCAGAATCACATTCATGCTTTGCTCCAGGTCATCCCAGCCTGGCGTGGGACAGGGAAGAGAAATGGCTGCAGTGGAGCCAACTCAGGTAGAGATTATCGGGGGGTTGCTGGTGGGTTCCTGCTGGAGGAGAGGGAGAGCAAATACACCGGAGATGGGAAGGTTTGCACAGTCTGGTCTAGAGGTTGGAGCGGGGCAGGAAATTCACAGCGTGGGGAAAGGAGAAGGCCAGGGTGTGGCAAACCCACTGGGAGTTATTTAATAAGTGGCCTAGATTCTAGGAACAGACCCAGGAGGTTGGGAGGTGGAAATGCCCTAATTTGTGAAGAAAGAAAATAGCCCACCTACATGGAGCTAGTCAAACTGACCAGACTCCCAGTGCTGGAGCCTGACCTCACTAACCAGCAGCTGCTGTGAGATATGAAGGGGGCACCCATGAGTCAGGCTTATTGGAGCTGTCTCTCCCTTCATATCCCGCTCCTCACAATGGGGAGTGTGGAGGCCAAGAATTAATTAATAAAGGTTTGAAGGGATCTTAATGTATGTTAGCTAATTAGCAGAGGTTAAGCTGTTACCCTGTATCTGGTGCAGAGTGAATTGTGTGAAAAGTCGTTACGACCTTGTGAATTGCAGTCTTGTTTTCTGTTCTGGTATTGCAGACAAATAAGATAACGAATAGGCTTATGTATAAACAAATGCAAATGTTTACTTTTACTGTCTCCAGGTTTGCTAGCCACTGTCTGTTAAGAAGGTATAAAAATTATTATGATTGTTTACTAATTGAGAGAGATCTGTCCAGGACAAGGGGCAACCCAGTTCCTGACACTCTCTCCCTCTTGTGTTCACTAGAGTATTATAATAAAGTATTTGTTTTTGCTGCACCCAAACATAAAAGCGAGAACTGAGTTTTTCTTCGACAATTTGGGGGCTCGTCCGGGATGGCAACGCCCACGGACACACAGACGGCTGCTACGGATCGTTCCCCTTCGAACCCCATGGCGCCACAATAGAGGTAAGAGACCTTTTGAAATCTCTATTGGGGTATCGGAGGAGGACTGTCTGTGGGGGACGTCTGTTTCTGTTGGGCTCACGCCATCTGAACTTTTTGACTGTGCAGCAGGATCAAATGCAGAGTGGTATTGGGGAGAGGCCCCAATAAGGTTAGTTTATAGCAGTACTGGGAACTGCTGAGTTGGCCAACAGGTAATGCATAAGGTAATGCATTAGAATGCACCGGTGCTGAGGGGTTTTTACCACCTCAAGAGGGGTTGTTATACCGCCTCATGGTATTGGTCCGGACCAGGTAACGATGCATCTTGGTTAAAAGATAAAAAAAAAAAAATAAAGAAAAAATTTTAAAAAGGTTAAAAAAAGGGTTAAATAGAGGAAAAGAGGCCTTGGTGTGTGTGTGTGTGTGTATACCTGTGTGAGTGTTCGTTACTGGAAGACGCCCAGATTGCCCTGTGAAGCGATTGCTAATGATCAGGAGTAGTCTAACGCAAGCCCAGTAACTAGTGGATCTTTAGGAGATCCGACCCACGGTGGGCTGACTCAGCTTGGCATAGTCCGGCGAGGAAGCTGCCTGGGTCTAGGAGTGTGTGAACCCATCTTCCCTCCCTTTCCCTTCTGTGTGGGCTACTGACAATCTGATCGTCTCCCTGGAAGCAATTAGAGTATGTGGCTTTATCTCCCAGAGATTAGCCGACGCTCTTTGCTGAAAGGGGGTGTAAGAGTGTCGTAGTCTTTCTTGTGAGTCTCTCCTGTACGTGAGTGCCCTGTAGGGAGGGATTCTTAGATTCTGGTCCGCTAGCGCGGACAGGGACCCCCTCGGTTGGTGTGACTGGAAAATGGGGGGGAACAGTCTAAACTTTCCACTTTACCCCCTAAGGGTACCCCAGCATATTACATGTACGTACATTATGGTCCTAACACCTGCAGGTATTTAAATGATTGGAATCTGTACACGCGTGAAAATTCATTTAAACAATGCCCATTAGAAGGTACCTTTGAGTTAGATAAACTTACATGCCTCAGAGAAGCCCTTAAATCACACGCCTCTGCTGCACAGTGTGAGCAGTTTCTGTCTTGGTGGGAGGAAGCAACAAAGAGACTCCATGAGTCTCGGGTGCGGAGTCTGAAGGACTCCCAGGAGAAATTAAAAACTGAAGTACAGGATTTAAAACTTAAATGTCAGATATCCAAATGTCTTCCTGCTTCAGTGCAGCCCTCTGCTTCTCTTTATCCTCAATTAGTTAAACCTGAAAGTGAAGAGGAGACTACAGAAGATGTAGTGGATTTTTTTAGCAGCATTCCACAGCCGCAGCCCGTTTCCCCCACGGCCCCCCCTTCTCGGGCTGTGCAAGCAGTGATTGTCTCGTCGCCGCAATTATCAACTGCACAAGTTGTTCATTCTCCTTCTTCGGAAGAATTATCTTCTTCCCTACTGACTGACACCAGTAGTCCGGTTAACCCTGCTTCTGCTGATAACCATGCCGGCTACTTTCTTAGAAGCACGACACAGGCACTCCAGGCTCCTTTAAGGGACTTGCCTGGAGCTGGAGCGATAGGGGGGTTAGTTAAGGTACATGCCCCTTGGACACCTGGAGATCTTAGAAACTTGGTGAAAGAATTTCCTAAAATCAGGGAGGAGCCAGTAAAGTTTAGAGAAGAGCTCCAGACAGTGATTCAGTGCTATAATCCATCTTGGGCAGATATTAATCAACTTTTACGAGCTGTACTGCCCGCCGAAGTTCAGCAACGACTTAACAGACAGGCAGCTTGGCCTGATGTCGACCCTGGTATTGGGGATGCTTTGACAGAGGCTAGGAATCGTCTCTTGACCTCTATTTCAGAAGTTTGTCCTAAGAAAACAGATTGGACCAAGATTGCAAATTGTAAACAAAATAAGGGAGAATCCCCTGCTGATTATCTTGATCGACTGACAAAGGTCTTTGAACAGCATTCGGGAATTACTGATCCAGCTGATAATGCCAGGGAAGCGGTAGGAGCTGCTTTTGTTCAGGGACTCTTGCCAAAAGTTCAACAACCGTTGAGAACTATTTGTATTGGCTGGCAAACTAAACCCCTTTCAGAATTGGTGACAGTTGCAAATCATTGTACGGCTTGCATAGACCAGAAGAAAGAAACCAGTGAAACAAAACTTATGGCTTTACAGTTACAAACTTATCAGAACAGGGGTCGTGGGGGAATGAGAAGAGGACGGGGACGAGGTCGTGGGAGAGGTATGGGACGGGGTTCCTCATATCCTGCCCAGAATCCTGCCCTGACTGGGAGCACTGCATGCCACTTGTGTGGTCAGGAGGGACACTGGAGAAATGAGTGTCCAAATCGATTTGCTCAAAATCCTACTCAGTTCCCCAATCCTGAAGCGCCTGTATTCTCCCCACAAGGAACCCCTTACTAGGACAGCCTGAGGGAACGTAACTGCATCATGAATCCTTTAATTTCTATTAATCAAGAAGGCCCATTTGTTGATTGTAATATTGCTGGTAAATCTGTTACTTGTCTTGTAGACACTGGGGCTAGTAGATCTGCTCTGAGATCCTCAGAGTTTCCCTCTGTTCCTTTGTCCGCTTTGTCTGTTAATGCTGTGGGCATTTCAAACTGTCCTGTTTCGCATCCTGTCTCAGTACCCCTCGAAATTTGTCTTGGCCCTCTAGAAGATAAACATTCCTTTCTACTCAGTTCTACTTCTCCTGTGAATTTGCTGGGAAGAGATCTGTTGTGTAAATTAGGTTGTACCATTTACTGTACACCAGATGGCGTATTCTTACAGGTTCCTGATGAGAATACAAACCTGGTGTTGGCTACACTCCATATATCCGAGCCAGCTGCGTCGAAGTCTCCACTCAGCCCTGACCTTGTGCATTTGTTGTCACAAGTGCCCCCCCATCTCTGGTCTCGTCATGCAAATGAAGTGGGACAGATTAGAACAGCCGAGCTGGTTAAGATTTTTGTGGACCCTGCTAAGCTTTTGCCAAGGATTCCACAGTACCCACTGCGTCCTGAAGCAGTGGCAGGCATAGCTCCGGTTATAGAATCTTTATTGCAACAGGGTATTATTGTTCCCACTATTAGTTCTTGTAATACTCCTATCTTTCCTGTAAAGAAGCCAGGAAGGAATACCTATCGGTTTGTTCAAGACCTTCGCGCTATTAATGCTGTGGTTTTGCCTTCTTTTCCAGTGGTTCCAAATCCAGCTACAATTCTTTCTTGTATTCCACCGTCAGCCACTTATTTTTCTGTTGTAGATTTGTGTTCAGCTTTTTTTTCTATTCCAATTCACCCAGATAGTCAGTATTTGTTTGCCTTTACTTATAAAGGATGTCAGTATACCTGGACCAGGTTACCCCAAGGGTATACTGAATCTCCCTCCCTGTTTTCTCAGATCCTGAAGAAGGATCTGGATGATGTGGTTTTCCCTGGAAAATCAGTACTTATACAATATGTGGATGACCTTTTACTGGCGTCTTTCTCTTTTGACTCTTCTAAAACTGATACTCTGACTCTTTTAACTGCTTTAGCTGCCAAAGGTCACAAAGCATCCCAGGAGAAACTCCAACTGTGTCAACCCAAGGTTCATTATCTTGGTCATGATATTTCTCATGGCAAGCGTCATTTATCAGACTCTCGTATTTCAGCTATTTTAAATATGCCTAGGCCTAGTACTGTTTCTCAAATGCGTACTTTTCTGGGCATGACTGGATATTGCAGGCAGTGGATTTTAGGTTATGCAACAGTGATTAAACCCTTACAGGATCTGACTAAGTCTGGTACCCCTGAACCTCTTCCTTGGCCCCCAGAGGCTGAGAGCGCTTTTGTTGCTATTAAACAGAGACTATCTACTGCTCCGGCCCTGGGACTTCCTGATTATACTAAACCATTTACTCTTTTCTGTCATGAGCGTAATGGGTTTGCTTTGGCTGTACTAACGCAAAAGCACGGGGACAAACACCGTCCAATTGCCTACTACAGTACTGCCCTAGACGCTGTGGCGGTAGGATTTTCCCCTTGTTTACGGGCTGTAGCGGCCACGGCCCTTTCTGTTCAGTTATCTGAATCTATTGTATTGGGTTCTCCTTTGAGTGTGTGTGTTCCGCATGCTGTGGCTGCACTCTTGTTGAAATCTAGGACGCAGCATTTATCCGCTTCTCGTCTTATCAAATATGAACTGGTTTTGCTATCTTCCTCTCATATTACTTTGGCTCGTTGCCCTGTTCTTAATCCAGCCTCTTTGTTGCCTGGGCCTGAAGATGGAACCCCACATGATTGTATGTTTGTAACGTCTGTTCTTACTCGTCCTAGAGATGATTTACTGGATGTGCCTTTGCAGAATCCTGATCTCCTTTATTTTGTGGATGGCTCGTGTTTGCGAGATTCTAAGGGTAAATTGGTTGCTGGTTATGCTGTCTGCACTACCTGTGCTGTTGTTGAGAGTGCTTTCCTTTCTTCAGTGTTTTCCTCTCAAGTAGCTGAACTTGTGGCTTTGACTCGAGCTTGTGTTCTGGCTCGAGATCAAACGGTCACTATCTATACGGATTCTCGTTATGCTTTTGGAGTGGTTCATGATTTTGGATTGCTTTGGAAATATAGAGGCTTCCTTACATCCACTGGTTCTCCTATTAAGAATGGTTTTTATGTTTCTGCTCTTTTGGATGCTCTTTTGTTGCCTAAAGCTATAGCTGTTGTTAAATGTACTGCTCACAAGACCCCTCATGATGAAGTTACCCGTGGGAATGCTCTAGCTGACTCTGCAGCTAGGACAGCGGCTCTTTCTGCACCTCAGGCTGTACATTCCTGTGTACTGATAGAGCAGCCTTCACTGGCCTCCCTTGACGATCTGGCTAAGATCCAGGAGGCAGCATCAAGAACTGAGAAGCACTCTTGGAGTGCTGCTGGCTGCATTTTACATTCTGATAATCTTTGGCGTGCCCCGGATGGTCGCCTGGTGGCACCAAAGATGTTATTGCCCTATCTTGCTCGCATATACCATGGGATGGCACACGTGAGCAAAGGGGGGATGGTTGCTGCAGTTGCCCGAGATTGGTTTGCACCCATTTTCCCTTCTGTTGCCCATTCCTACTGTCAACACTGTGTGATTTGTCAACAACACAACATTGGTAAAGCTGTTAAAGCTATGCGAGCAGCCCACCCTCCTCCTTGGGGACCTTTTGTAAATATTCAGATTGATTTTATTCAAATGTCTAAATGTTGTGGTTATGAATATGTATTAGTTTTAGTTGATGTATTTACCAATTGGGTTGAAGCTTTTCCCTGCAGGAAGGCAGATGCCAGGACTGTTGTGAAACTTCTGCTTAAGGATTTTGTCCCTCGTTTTGGCATTCCTGTGAGTATCAACAGTGATCGTGGAACTCACTTTACTGGACAGATTGTAAAGGAGTTATGTACAGCTTTGCAGATCCAACACAACCTTCACTGCCCTCATCACCCACAATCTGCTGGGACAGTGGAACGCCAGAACGGGATTTTAAAAAATAAACTGGCCAAGATTTGTGCTGAAACGAACTTAAAGTGGCCAGATGCCCTTCCATTGGCACTGATGAGTATGAGAGCCATTCCCAATCGAAAGACTGGACTCAGCCCTCATGAGATTTTGACGGGGCGCCCAATGCGACTACCAACTGCACCCCCACTGACCTTAGCTCAGATGGACATTCATTTGATGGATGATATAATGCTTAAGTATTGTCAGGCACTAATGAAATGTGTTAAGTCTTTTTATACACAGGTGAAGGAAGCCTTACCGAAGGATCCTGTGCAACCTTGCCACTCGTTGGAACCGGGAGACTGGGTCTACATAAAGGTCCATCAACGAAAGACTGCCCTGGCTCCACGCTGGAAAGGCCCTTTCCAAGTCCTGTTGACTACCAACACTGCTGTGAAGTGTCAAGGACTACCTGCCTGGACCCATGCATCGCACTGCAAAAAGACCCCTCCACCTCGGGAGGCCACACCTACTGATGATCAACGTGCTCCTTCTTCTAGCCCTGCTGTTCCTGCTGGACAGCGGAAGAAGAGGACAAGGTGACGTACTGGTGACCTCTCCCTTGTCCTCTGACGGACCTACTGTGCCTTTGGATTTTTCTAAAGGAATTCCAACATTACAACCCTCTTCCCTTTATCATGCTAGACCACGATTGTTTTTGGGGAAGAGGAGAAGATACATTCGTTCTGCAAACTCCTCCAGAGTCCAGGGATTCCTGACTAAAAGAGACATTATGAACTGGCCCTGGTGGAAGAAACGAAGCATCGTTTATTGGCAAGGAGGGAACTGTGGGGAGCGTGCTTGGGCGTGTGGGGTTGAATGGTGGCTTGGATTTCTTCCAGGGGCAGGGCTCTGTGCTTATGGACAAGTACCCTGGGGATGTACTGCCCTCCCTAATTGGCTTTCAGATAATGACTACCAAAAGCACCTTGCTACCACAAAGATTACCCCCACTAGCCCCTCAACCCTGGCCGTCACTTCTGTAATTTATCCAGATGTAAACGAAATTGTATATTCTAATGAGATTCGTTGGCCCAGACCTTCCCATCTTAGTGATTTATTAGAATATTGCTCAGAAAGCCTATTTTTTAAAGTTCAACAGACTTCATATGAGAGAACCATTGAGTGGAAAACAAATGGATCAGTGGCAATAGAGATCCATAATATTACTGCAGATCAGCCCCTAGACTTTAGATATGAAATTGATGGATTCCATAGTGAAGTAGATATGATGGTTATTCCTGGAATTTGTGCTATGTTACCTGAAAGAGGCCCTTATTGTTATTTGGTTACCCAATTAGTGAATAATCAAACGACTACCCAAAGGGTTTGTTCTACTACTGGAAATTTTACCTGTCTTGAGACCATTCCAGTGACTGATAATGTGACTTGTACTTTATTGCAATACACTCCCTCTTATGCTATTGATATTAATGCCTCTCAGAAATATATGCAGGTCTGCAACCAACAGATGTGGTATAGACCTACGCTGAGGGGAAATGTGCCAGAATATCGGTGGACTGTACTTAACACTACACTAGGGACTGTGAAGTTTACATTGCCTTTATCTAGTTTTCAGATCACCTCTACATATCCAAATTGTTCCCAAGGGGCTGCCATTAGATTAGCACAACTGAGGGCCTGGGTTATTTCCTCTAGAAAGAAGAGGGATCTAGCCGGATCCTTGTGGGATGGGGCCAATTCTGCAGCTGCTGTTTGGAATATTTTTAAGACCCAGGAGCATGATGAGAAATTGGGCCAATTAGAGAAGGCCACTGGCCTGATTTCTGGGGCACAGCTGACACAAGTGCGAACCGGAGTGGGTGAGTTACATGTCATTTCCGCCCTTAGTTCTCTGACCCAGAATTTATTGAGAGAGATGGTACTGAATATCACTGAGGCTGGGAAGGCATTGCAGTGGGATCTAGCATGTTCGGAAATTCAGGATTTCCTGAATGACCAGCTGATGGCCATTCGGAATGATCTAGTGCACCAAGCTTGGCCCACTGCCCTTACAGACACGTCAGGAGTACCATCTGATCTGTGGCCATGGAGACATACTTGGAGACTTTCTGGATGGAAATGTGGACGTTCACAGTGCTCCTTCCAAGTATATGGACCGGTTAAGGGGGTGTGGGCTCCCACATACCGAATCCTGCCGGGTCCATGGGGAGGATGCATGTGGGATTGGGTGATTCACCGAGATATCTGGGAAGTCAGGCCACCTGATTCTCCTAATCGATTTTTGGTTAGTGCTCCTGGGATTACATCTGATATTTGGATGGGATTAGGGAATTTATGGACATTTTGGCCGTTAGAACCACCACAGCTTCAGTGTATACGGAAACTGAAGCCAGGGGAAGTTGTCACTGTTTATGACAATATTTGCTGGGAGGGTAAAGGTCAAGGGACTACCCTTACAGGACACCCACTTTTTCAGGCTAATGATAGCTGTGTGTACGTTAATACCACCATATTACGAGATATACATTTTAATCTTACCACTGCTCCGGGCAATCATATTATTTCTTGGCCTGCAGATAGAATGTTACATGTAGCTCTTAGATTTCAGGTATATTTTAATTGGACTAGGATAGTACCTGATCGGTTTCAGAATTTGCTTTCATTGTTGCCAGAGGTTCGCAGAATCTCTGAGTTGCAAGGGCAAATTCACATGCTTCAGAATATATATCATGCTGAGCAGAATGCCTTTCATACAGCTTATAGAGTGTCTACTTTATGTACTAAGTTTGATGTATTGTGCTTTGTTACCAAAACTGTACGACAACCCCATTATTTTATTCCTATGGGGATGTTATTGTTTGTAGTGTTGTTGGTTGGTGTGGGATTATGTTATTGTTGTTGTTGTTGTAAAGGACGTAATGATAGTAATACTACTTTTCATGTTCATGCTAATCATGCATTGTCATTACATCCCATGAAAACCCCTAAGGTTGAGATGTCTCCTGTAGACTCTGAAATCCATGGTTTAATGCAAATTGAGATTTGAGGTATTTGTTGTACTAGAAGTACAAAAGGGGGGAATGTGGAGGCCAAGAATTAATTAATAAAGGTTTGAAGGGATCTTAATGTATGTTAGCTAATTAGCAGAGGTTAAGCTGTTACCCTGTATCTGGTGCAGAGTGAATTGTGTGAAAAGTCGTTACGATCTTGTGAATTGCAGTCTTGTTTTCTGTTCTGGTATTGCAGACAAATAAGATAACGAATAGGCTTATGTATAAACAAATGCAAATGTTTACTTTTACTGTCTCCAGGTTTGCTAGCCACTGTCTGTTAAGAAGGTATAAAAATTATTATGATTGTTTACTAATTGAGAGAGATCTGTCCAGGACAAGGGGCAACCCAGTTCCTGACACTCTCTCCCTCTTGTGTTCACTAGAGTATTATAATAAAGTATTTGTTTTTGCTGCACCCAAACATAAAAGCGAGAACTGAGTTTTTCTTCGACAGGAGGGTGTTGGGCTTCCTACCAGGGAGCTCTCCCTGGACCCTGCTAGGGGCTCCATCTCCTGTATCAGTCGGTGGCTAGTAGGTGTGTGATGGATCTGCTGGGAGAGACAAGGGGCTCTCTCTTCGTCCCCTCACCCTGGTATTTGCTGGATACGCTGAGCGGGGTGGGGGTGGGACTCTGTTGACTGCGATCCACCCAGAGCTTCCATTTGATTCGCTCCTCTCTGCCACAAATAGTGGGGCTGTGAGTGAGGAAAGAGGTCCTGAGTGTTGGACTCTTGCTCTTTCAGGGGCCGGTGACCTTCGAGGAGGTGGCTGTGCATTTCACCAGGAGAGAGTGGGCTCTGCTGGACCCCACTCAGAGAGCCCTGTATTGGGATGTCATGCAGGAGAACTATGAGATTGTGACCTCGCTGGGTAAGGGTTCCTGTCCCCTCGGTTCTTGGAAGGGGAAATGAAGAGATAAAGTTCACGCCAGCCCCACAATGCCACCTCTACTCTCTCCTGTTTCAGCATCACCCCAATATGCCAGTGACACACACACACTACCAGAGACCCTCCCCTGCTGCAGAACACTTTGGGAACAGAGCACAGGAGCCGTATCGCACAGTGTCAAATAGCTCATGTTTGCTCAAGTGAAACTGGGGGTTAGGTCTGGCATAACTGTTCCATACCCCTAATCATTTTTGTTGCCCTTTTCTGAACTTTTTCCAATTCCAATATATCTTCTTTGGAGATGGGGTGACAACATCTGCATGCAGTATTCAAGATGTGGGTGTATCATGGATTCATTTGCTGTTTTTACAAATATGATATATGATATTTATGTCGTATCTATCCCTTTCTTAATTATTTCCAACATTGTTCGCTTTTTTTCACTGCTGCTGCACATTGAGTGGATGTTTTCAGAGAACTATCCACAGTGACTCCAAGATCCATCTCTTGAGTGGAAACAGCTAATTTAGACCCCATCATTCTGTATGTATAGTTGGGATTATGTTTTCCAATGGGCTGCACTATGTGCTATCCTGACATCTAGCACTGCTGAGATCCTGCATTCAGTGATATCCCTGCCCTTCCTGTTCCCTTTCTCCACTGAACCCCACCGGCCCATGCTTCCTGTTCCCAGCTTCCCCGGGACACTCTCTCTGTCTCTGAACCTCTCGGTGCGTCCTTGAATGCTGGCTGGGAGTATCCGTACAGAGGATCTCCAGCAGCAGAACACTGAATCTCACCCAGGATTACAGATGACACAACTCCTCACTGCTCTGGATTGCACCCAGCATGTGAAAATGGCCTAGGTTGGTAGTGACATTTCTTGAGACATGCAGAGTCTTGCTCCCATATCACCAGGTGTGATAATGATAACAGGAAAGGCCGAATATGGAAAACGGATTGTTCAGCTTGCTTTTGACCTGCATCATATTTTGCAATTATTCCAAATAAGGAAATTAACGTGCAACGTATGTGTCATTGTTTGAGGTTTTAAGCTTTAAAAGGCTTGTGTGATTTTTAGCTCAGGGGGACAGTATTCCAATAGCTGTTGCCCCCTGCGCACTTTTAACCAAGAAAAGAGCCTCAGGCTGAGCTGATTCAAAATCAATCGTGTGGTGGTTTTCCACAACAACTTCAAGAGGTCCCTGTGATGGAATGTAAATGTCTTCTTCACACCTTCCCCTGCAGGAGAATGGCTGTTTGACCAGCTGTTTGCCTGGCTGTCTCTGAGGAACTGCTCTGTGGGTGTTCCCCAGAATTGTAACTTTTTCAGTAATATCATACAGTAAAATCTCATAACTTTACATACAGTGTTACTACAGGTTTTAACAGGAGGATAATATTCAGTAGGTTATGCGTTTTCAAATGATACCTCACAAGCCATACTGCGTACAAAATTGATCATAATTTTCTAGATGAGTGAACACAGGGGTATAGACTGACACAGTGTCTGTGTCTGTGTTCCCAGCAGATATGTGGGTATTACAGTCCCTCATAAGCACAGTGTTCGGCATCTTCAAGGACCTGGGGAACTAGTCCTGGAAATTCACTGGTTTACCAAGTGTGACACTGGATGGAATTGTGAGACACTTTGGTATTAATAATAATAATATAATCTGATAAAATTGCAATGAATTGTGCTAGATATGCCATGTAAGGTGTCAGTGAAAATGTTATGATTTTCCACGTATGATAATTTTGTTTCTACGTTTGTATCACCTTTGTATTGTGAGTTATAGATATGTAGGGTATATCTGTATTTCCAGACTTGTGCAGTGTTTCTGGGTGACACCCCCAGACATATTGGCATCAACACTGCCTAGCCTGTTTGATGGCTCATTCAGGGTCATCATCTGTACAATGAGCCCATGGAAAGGACCAAGGGGATACACCTATTGAGTCAGCAAGACATGCCGGGGTATGCCTGTGTAATGAGAACTTCAAGGCTTTTCCATGCCACGTGCTGTGAAGCTTGTGTTTGGGACTCAGGAAGTACAGGCCACATGGCAAAAGGAATATAAAGGGCAGTTGCATCATCTCCATTTTGTCTTCAATCCCCCTTCCTACCTCTGGAGCACCTTCTCTACAAACTGAACCCTGGAACAAAGTACTGAATGACCCATCCAATCTGTGGATGTGTTCCAGATGGACTTTCAAGCCAGCAACTCACCAATACTGCTAAGAACCTGATATATCCATTTTGGAATGTGTCTGACTGCTTTCCCATTTAACTTCTTTCTGTCTTTCTTTCGTTTAAACCTTTAGTTTAGATGCTAAAGGATTGTCTGGAAGGATGGAATTTTGGGTAATATCCAAACCTATACTGACCTGGTGATGTGGCTGACCCTTTGGGGTCAGAAGAACACTTTGTTTATGTGAGCAGAGTTTTTAAATAACCTCTCACTGTACTGGACATAGCTGCTGATTAGGAGCCAGAGAACTGGGATGCAATAAAGGGGGCTGCGTGATTTCTTTTTTCAGCTTCTCGATAACCCGTGTTTGTGACTGGTCGGTGAGTTTAACTTCAGTGTTAACCACCATTTTTGGGAGCATCTGCTCTCCCTTTTTCAGCCTGCCCTAACTTTGGCATTTTCAGTGAGAACTGCCCCTGGCCCACCACGTCACACTAAGCACTGAAGTTAAAGTAATAGAATGGTTTTTTATGCCCAAGTCTTATGAAATCAACTGAACTCCTTTGTTTTCTTTCATCTGAGCAGGGTTTCTAGTTTTCCAGCGTGATGTGATCTCCCAGCTGGAACAAGGGGAAGAGCCATGCGTCCCAGACCTCCAAGGTTCAGAGGAAAGAGAGATCCTGAGATCTCCCTGCACAGGTGAGGAAACATTAAACCACCCAGAATCTGTAAGTGCCTGAAGGAAACATCTGGGATGCCTAACAAAGCCCTTGGGAGGTCTCTTAGTTCATTATTGTCCCTAGCAGGGGTCATATCCTCAGGGTAAATATAGATCTTCTTTGAGTGCTTGCTCATATCCATTCCAGTAAGTGTGCGTGCGCCACATGCACGCTTGTCAGAAGATTTTTACCCTAGCAACACTCGGTGGGTCAGTGCCGCTATAGCACCGGATATATACCCCTGCCGACCCATCCACCCCTCAGTTCCTTCTTACCGCCCGTGACGGTCGTTGGAACAGTGGAGAGTGGCTTTGCTGACCTCCACATCCCTAGCTTCTCATAGTTATTTAATCTTTATCGTGTATATAGTTCAAGTTCTTGTAGTTATAGTTAATTTTAGTACGTATTTTCATAGTTAGTGTATATAGTTAAGCGGGGGATTGGGGGAGTAGCCCCCTTTCCTCCGACCCGGTGCGGGCTCATGCCCAAGGCACTGGGATTTAAACCCTGCTCGGCGTGCCAGAAGCCGATGCCGGTGGGGGATCCTCATGACTGCTGCCTAAAATGCTTAGGAGAATCCCACCTGACAGACAAGTGCCGAATTTGCAAGTCGTTCAAGCCAAGAACAAAGAAGGAGTGGGACTTCCGACTAAAGCAGCTCCTTATGGAATCGGCCCTTAGTCCTGCGGTGCCGGCACCGTCCACCCAACAGACCGCATCGGTGAGGAGCGCACCTTCGGCACCAGATCACTCCAGTACCAAAAAGGACTCCCGGCACCGGCATCTGCCAGCACTGCTCCCTTTCCCCGACTGGGAAATGACGTACTGCTCCGACCCCATCCTCGCAGAAGGAGCACACATCAAAATCCATCCGTCGGACTCCGGTAACTGCTGCGGCACCGCCAACACCGGCACCGCAGTTGGCAGCTCCTCCTAGCGCGGCACCATCAATTCCGGTACTGCATTGAGTCTGGTGCCACATAGCTCCCCGGCTCATGCTGTGGTCGAGCTCACTCTCCCTTGTACGCCGGAGATCTTCTCAACGGCAAGAGAGCTCATCGCCTCAACCCCCGGCACCGCCGGTGCGGGTTATCCAATCCATCGGCAAGCTGGCCCTGATAAGGCCTCCTTCCGTCGGTCCACCGGAGAGACATCTTTCCAGGTCGCGGACTCAGAGACGTTCCCGCTCCTACCGTTCCCGGCACCTCCATCGCAGTACCGGTCGTACTCGCGGAGACTTTCAAGATCTCTGTCACCGGACAGATACTCCCGGTACCGATCCGGCTCTCGGTACCAATCTTGGTACCGTGCGTCCCGCAGTCACTCCCGGCACAGGGACTCAACATCCCGGTCGACCTCCCGGCACCGTCGGTGGGCACCTGCCTCGGTCTATTAGGTCACATGGCGTCCTGTACCTTTGTGACCAAGTACGCGAGGCTGCGACTTCGGTGCTTCCAAACCTGGCTTGCTTCTCTATACCGTCCACACAGAGACAATATAGACTCGGTGATCACTATCCCCAGGACCGTTCTCGACTCCCTCACCTGGTGGCTGGACCCCACTGTAGTTTGCGCAGGGATGCCGTTCCACCCTCCTCAGCCCTCGGTGGCACTAACCACAGACGCATCATCTCTGAGTTCGAGTGCCCACCTCGGGAACCTTCACACTCAAGGCCTCTGGTTGCCCCAGGAGTTGGCCTTGCATATCAACGTGAGGGAGCTGAGGGCAGTCCGTCTAGCATGCCAGGTGTTTCGGGTCCATCTCCAAGGCCGCTGTGTATCCGTGTTCACGGACAACACAACGACCATGTTTTACATAAACAAGCAGGGCGGGGCACGCTCCTCCCTACTTTGCCAAGAAGCCACTCACCTGTGGGACTTTTGCATAGCCCACTCAATCGATTTGGTAGTGTCTTTTCTCCCAGGAGTCCAGAACACTCTGGCAGATCGCCTCAGCAGGTCCTTCCTGTCTCACGAGTGGTCAATCCGTCCCGACGTCATCCATTCCGTTTTCTGGAGGTGGGGCTTTCCCCGCATAGACCTCTTTGCCTCCCGAGAGAACAGGAAATGCCAGGTGTTCTGTTCCTACCAAGGGCACTTCCTGGGCTCCCTCTCAGACACATTTCTGATCCCGTGGAAGAGGCACCTACTCTATGCCTTCCCACCATTTCCGCTCATTCACAGAGTCCTACTGAAGCTCCGCAGGGACAGAGACAACCTGATCCTCATTGCTCCAGCATGGCCGAGGCAGCACTGGTACACCCTGTTGTTCGACCTCTCAGTGGCTGATCCGATTCCCCTGCCACTGTGGCCGGACCTCATAACACAGGACTTCGGCAGGCTTCACCACCCAGACCTGCAGTCCCTTCATCTCACTGCATGGCTCCTGCGTGGTTGAACCAATCGGAGTTGTGCTGCTCTGCTTCGGTACAACAGATCCTCTTGGGAAGTAGGAAGCCTTCCACTAGGATGACTTATCTCGCCAAGTGGAAGCGTTTCTCGCACTGGTGCGATCAGAGTAACTTGGTCCCCGGGCAGGTTTCTATCCCTACTATCCTGGATTACCTCTGGTCCCTCAAAGAGCAGGTCCTGGCGGTCTCTTCTATAAAGGTTCATCTGGCAGCTATTTCCGCCTTCCACCCAGGCGAAAGTGACTGTTCAATTTTTTCTCACCCCATGGTTTCCAGGTTCCTTAAGGGACTGGAATGGTTGTACCCCCAAGTCCGTCGCCCAGCCCCCACCTGGGATCTAAACCTGGTGTTGACCAAGCTTATGGGGGCCTCCTTCGAGCCTATGGCCACATGTTCCCTGCTGTACCTTTCCTGGAAGAAAGGTCGCTATCACCGCTGCGCTATCACCTCAGCGAGGCGAGTCTCGGAGCTTCGTGCCTTGACGGCTGATCCCCCTTATACGGTCTTCCATAAGGACAAGGTACACCTGCGGCCACACCCCTCTTTCCTCCCTAAGGTGGTATCTGCTTTTCATGTCAATCAAGACATTTTCCTCCCAGTTTTTTTCCTGAAGCCGCACTCGTCACGCTGGGAACAACAACTACAGTTGAACCCTGTTATGTCGCTGGCCTAGGGGTTTGCCAAAAATAGTCGAGATAACCGATGATCGAGATAAACCCCTATCCACCCCCCCACCCCTGAACTCCCCTGCCCTCTCTCCAACACCCCCTCCCTGCCCCCTTACCGCGGTGCCTGCACGTGGCTGGATCCGGCGAAGCGGGACGGGGAAGCGGGCCGGGCGGCCGTGGACGGGGACCCGGAGCCGGGCAGCCAAAGAAGCGGGACCCGGTAAGCGGGCCGGGCGGCAGGCGAAGCGGGACCGGGTAAGTGGGGCCGGGCGGCAGGCGAAGCGGGGACCGGGTAAGTGGGGCCGGGCGGACGGGCGGCGAAGCGGGGACCAGCGAAGCGGGGCCGGGCGGACGGGCGGGCGGCGAAGCGGGGACCGGGTATGCAGGGCCGGACGGACGGGCGGGCGGGCGGGCGGCGAAACGGGGACCGGGTATGCCGGGCCGAGCGGGCGGGCGGGGACGGGCAGGGACCGGGTATGCGGGGCCGGGCGGCGGGGACGGGCAGGGACCGGGTATGCGGGGCCGGGCGGGCGGCCAGGGACCGGGTATGCGGGGCCGGGCGGGCGGGCGGGGACGGGCAGGGACCGGGAGGGCGGCGAAGCGGAGCCGGGCGGACGGGCGGGCGGCGAAGCGGGGACCGGCGAAGCGGAGCCGGGCGGGCGGCAGGCGAAGCGGGGACCAGGTATGCGGGGCCGGGACGGGCAGGGACCGGGTATGCGGGGGCGGGCGGGGACGGGCAGGGACCGGGTATGCGGGGGGCGGGCGGGCGGACGGGCGGGGACCGGGTATGCGGGGCCGGGCGGGCGGGCGGTGAAGCGGGGCCGGGCGGACGGGCGGGCGGCGAAGCGGGGACCGGCGAAGCGGAGCCGGGCGGGCGGGCGGCAGGCGAAGCGGGGACCTGGTATGCGGGGCCGGGCGGGGACGGGCAGGGACCGGGTATGCGGGGACGGGCGGGGACGGGCAGGGACCGGGTATGCGGGGCCGGGCGGCTGGGGACACGGTGGGTCGGGGACGCGGGGAGCCGGGCGGCTGGGGACGCGGGGAGCGGGCGGCTGGGGAACCGCGCGGCTGGAGAGCCGGGGAGCGGGCGGCTGGGGACACGGTGGGTTGGGGACGCAGGGAGCCGGGCTCGAGATATTAGGGTTGGGGGAATCGACATAAGGGATGAGAAACCCATAAGACAAAGAGGGAGTTTGGCGGTTCCACTTGTAAAACGTCGACTTAATAGGATTGGCAAGTTAACCGAGGTCGAGATAAATGGGTTCGACTGTACATACTTCGGATGTCCATAGGGCTCTCGCCTTTTATATAAAGAGAACAAAACCCTTCCGGCGTTCACCCCAGCTCTTTGTAGCGGTGGCAGACCGTATGTAGGGCATGCTGGTCTCTTCCCAATGGATCTCATCTTGGGTAACATCCTGCATCAGAATGTGCTACAAACTGGCTCACGTTCCCGCTATCCATCTCACTGCCCATTCTATGTGGGCACAGGCCTCTTCTGCCGCCTTCCTGGCTCATGTCCCCATCCAGGAAATACGTAGGGCGGCTACCTGGTCATCGATTCACACCTTTGCCTCACACTACGCTTTGGTCCAACAATCCAGAGACGATGCAGCCTTTGGCTCAGCAGTTTTGCATTCTGCGACGTCTCACTCCGACCCCACCGCCTAGGTAAGGCTTGGGAATCACCTAACTGGAATGGATATGAGCAATCACTCGAAGAAGAAAAGACGGTTACTCACCGTTGTAACTGTTGTTCTTCGAGATGTGTTGCTCATATCCATTCCAAACCCGCCCTCCTTCCCCACTGTTGGAGTAGCCGGCAAGAAGGAACGGAGGAGCGGATGGGTTGGCAGGGGTATATATCCAGTGCCATAGTGGCGCCACTCCAGGGGGCACCAGCCGACCCACCGAGTGTTGCTAGGGTAAAAATCTTCCGACGAGTGTGCACGCGGCGCGCGCGCACCTAACTGGAATGGATATGAGCAACACATCTCAAAGAACAACAGTTACAACGGTGAGTAACCGTCTTTTTCAGTGTGACTGGTTTGGGATGTGAGGATGTGACCCTTCGCTTCCCAGCTTATGGCTGTCCCTGCTGCTCAGCCAAAGGCCTTAGCCTAAGAACAAGGCCTCAGGCTGTCACAGTAAGAGAAGGCCCTTACAAATACACACAGTGATTTTGATTCTTTGTTTTCATACTCCTGTAAGTAGCTAAGTGATAAAAATACACCTAAGTTCTTAAACTATAGACTTTACAGGCAGGCCTGAATATCTCTATTCTAACAGTGGGTTCTACCCCTTCCCCCACTCTGTGTCTGTCTTGTCTATTCAGATTGTAAATTCTTCAGGGCATGGGCCATCTACTATTCTGTGTTTGTACTTTGCCGAGCACAATGGGGACCCACTGTTAGTTGGTCCTTAGGCACTAAGGTAACGAATATGATTTATAATAATAATAACTCTCCTGCCACTTGGAGCCAAGGAAGCTGGCCCTGGGATGTTACTGCTTAAAAATGAGTTGGGGGTTAAAACCATGGAATATTCTTTGTGCCAAGTATCCTACAAATTCCACTGACCTCCCTCGTTTTCTTTACCTGCAGTAGGGTTTCCAAATTCCAAACCTGATGTGATCTCGCAGCTGGAACGAGGGGAAGAGCCGTGGGTCCCAGACCTCCAAGGCTCTGAGAAAGAAGTGCTCCTGAGAGCTGCCTTTGCAGGTGAGGACTTGGTTAAACCAACTTAACAACTGTGCGGGAATGCAGGAAACATTTGGGATGCCCTACAAAGACCTTGTGAGCTCTCCAAGTTCAGGATTGTCCCCTGCAGATGTGGAATCATTATGGCAGATGTCACTCATGGCTTCCCTCCTATTCTGACTGACAACTGGCAGCAGGTCCCTCTCCAGTCTCGCTTTCCCCCATGTGTTCTCGTGAGATGCAGACCAAAACTGACCCCTTCCTCTCTCCTCTGGGGAAGGGTTTGGGGAAAATCAGCACCTGATAGGTTTGATCTCTCCCACACTTATTTTGGATTGTTCATCCCTTTTACCATTCCTCTCTCTGAAATTTTCTTTCTTTCCGGCAAAGGGAGTGACCTGTGTCTGGATTCTCTCTGTCTCCCATCAGGTGATGGGATGGTGAGTCAGAATGAGGAGGAGAAACCCCAGCAGGAAGATGCTGAGCAAGGAGAACCACATGGAACTTTATCAGGAAGATCCAAATGGAATGTTTTCGGGAGTTGTGCACTCCCAGAAAAAACAAAAGCCTGTGGGACTCAGCAGAGGCCAGAGGAAAACTTTAGTAGCCACTCAGACCTTATTTCAAGTGACAGAATTAACTTGGAAGACACACGCTACATGTGCCATGAGTGCGGGAAAAGCTTCAATTGGAGCTCTGCCCTTATCAGACATCAGAGAATCCACACAGGGGAGACACCCTACACGTGCTCTGAGTGCAGGAAAAGCTTCAATCAGAGCTCTGCCCTTATCAGACATCAGAAAATCCACACAGGGGAGACGCCCTACACATGCTCTGAGTGTGGGAAAAGTTTCAATCAGCGCTCACACCTTATCACACATCAGAGAATCCACACAGGGGAGACACCCTACACATGCTCTGAGTGCGGGAAAAGCTTCAATCAGAGCTCTGCCCTTATCACACATCAGAGAATCCACACAGGGGAGACGCCCTACACGTGCTCTGAGTGTGGGAAAAGTTTTAATCAGAGCTCTGCCCTTATCAGACATCAGAGAATCCACACAGGGGAGACGCCCTACACGTGCTCTGAGTGCGGGAAAAGCTTCAATCAGAGCTCTGCCCTTATCACACATCAGAGAATCCACACAGGGGAGACGCCCTACACGTGCTCTGAGTGTGGGAAAAGTTTTAATCAGAGCTCTGCCCTTATCAGACATCAGAGAATCCACACAGGGGAGACGCCCTACACGTGCTCTGAGTGCGGGAAAAGCTTCAATCAGAGCTCTGCCCTTATCACACATCAGAAAATCCACATGAGAGAGAACTGTAATAAATCTCTTGACTAGGGCTGGGCAAAATTTAAAAAAAATTCACATTTTCTAATTCCCACATTGTGATTTTCGCACCATCTTCACTGTGGTCTCTCAGCTCCCCCAGATCAGTTACCCGCTTCTGCCTTTTGCAGCTCACCCTTCTTTGGGGTCAGTCCTGTGATCTTTTCTATCAACTCCTTTCCTTTTGAGCCAGGAATGTTCATCAGCTCCTGGAGGTTTGATCCCAACAAGGTACACTGAGGCAAAATCTATCTGTGCCTGACATCCACTAGGGCTGTACATGGCGTTGGCTGCTCAAGTTAATGATCTTGATGTAAAAAGACAATTATAGTTGTAGAACAGATGCAGCCCAGGTCTAAACAAACCCTGAACATCACGGTTATACTGTTCCCCCATTTCAAAGCCATTGTTAGTCACTGAGTTCCCCTTTTGGAAATAAATTGTTTCATTCCCAGTTGCTCTGATGTTGCTTCAAGTTGTGCTGGAGAGCAGATATTTTTACTACCATTTTTCTCACTTAAAATATATTGAACTATAACAAAGAGCAGGAACAGGGCAGGGATAGGAAACATTGTCATTTCACCCTCTGTAAAAACGGTAAATCAGAGGGATTCCCAACGAGAGGCGTACAGCTTTCTACCCCGGGGCTACAGCGCCATGGTACCAGTGTAGACACCCTGGTCGATTACAGTGCTGTGATTGGCCTAAGGGAGGTGTCCCACAATCCCTGTTCTCGCCTCTCTGGTCTTTGGTTTGAACTCTACTGCACTCCCTCAGGTGACCAACCATGAACCCCACCCCTTAAATTCCTTGGGAATTTTGAAAGTCCCACTTCAACAGAGACTAATTATGGTTACAGACCCATCCTGAAATTAGAGCAGGATATTGTAAAGCCTTATCTCACAGTACAGTAACACAATTCAAACCTGTCGGCACAGAGGAGAAAGCACTCCTTCATTTCACATTTATTGCTACTGATCTCCCTGACAAACTTCCTTTTCTCGGTGCTGCTCCAGGTGTTTTCCCTCTGTTCCCTCCCAGCTGTGGTTACAGGACTGCAGCAGCTCCCCAGGGCCAGCTTTGCTCTTTCACTTACATCCTTCACTTGTTTGGATAGAGCTGTGTCTGCCCCCAGTTTAATTCACATCTGAGAGCTCAGGTACCAGCAGATCGTTACAAAGGCTAAATTCCCATCACCACCAGTGGGAGGTTATCCTGGGCTGCCAGGGCTGCAGGATTTAGCCCATGGTCAGTCAAGGTGCTACAGCAGCTGCACTCTTACATTGTGAGTCCTGCAGCTTCATACCAAACTGCTCTGCCATAGTCTGCAGGGGGCCTGACTTGCTGAGAATCTGGCAGAAGAGAGACCCTGGAGTAGAGAAGGAAAATGTCCTCAGCAGTCACAGCCGGCAGGAGCAGGAAACGTTCGGTTTGTTTTTAAACTCCTCTCCCTGCTCAAGCCTTTAATCATTCCTGTGGCTCTTCTCTGAACCCTCTGCAATTTATCAGGGACAACAACCAACCAACCAAACAAACCAACCAACCAAACCAGGCTGTTCTGCCCAATGTAACAGTCTATTGCCTTCCAAGGTTGACTATAAATCAGCTCATTCTATTCACCCAAGAGTTCCACTTAAAGGGCTTTTTGTTTTCTAATTCCAATCAAATCCTATGCAACAGCATCATTGTTAACTCATCATCTGGTCACTTCACATTCACAGGGTCACAAAGTGGGCAGGTCTAAGTCTTTCCTCCCACACCAACATGAAAAAAATCAGTGACAGAAAATGCCGTAAAGCGCCTCTGCTGCCTTGCACAACAGCCTGGGGAAATACACGAGGGGAAGTGTTTTCCTCTCTCCTCCTGACACCGGGTACCATTTCTCTCTGTCCTTGAGATCCTGCCACAGGGACAGGCTTGAGGATGCAAATGACATGTTAAGGCTTCATTGGTTTGCACGTTCCTTTACTCCTTCAATAGTGATAAGGGTGCGTGAGCGTGAAATAATCCCGCTCTGACTTTCACACCGGAGGCAATTTTCAGGCTCACAATAAAAAAACCCAACTTTCTTTCTAAGCTGAGCAAGTTGAATCGAGTCATTGTGAGATGATAAATCCAGAGCCCCAGGCTGACTTTCCTTCATCACATGTTTTTAGAGTAGATCACATTCACTGGGTGGGGCTCCTGCTGGGAAGTGTCTGTCCAGTGGCAGCACCCAGTGCACATTCCCCACTTACCAACTCATCTTCAGTATATCGGCCACTCAACCTAGCGAGGGGGGAGGGTCCCAGTGGTTGGGCTCCAGCCCCTGGATCCCGAGCCTGGCAAGCCCGAGTCAGCCGGCCTGGGCCAGCTGTGGGGTTTAATTGCACTGCAGACATACACGGGTGTCACAATCTCAGCTTTCTCCTCAGGGAATCAAGCCCTCGTCCCCCCCCCCGCCCCCCCGTGACAGGCAGGGAGAGTCACCACTGTACTCGTGAGGTCGGAACTGACACTGCCCCTGCACAGGGACCCAGGGGAACGGCTCGGGCAGCTCCTTGGCCAGCTGTGGCTGGCAGGAGACCCAGCAAGGCAGGAGCTGCTCTGGGTTCTCTGCAGGGGAGAGTAACTGGGAGAAGGGGGGAGTTTGTCTCTGATTTACAGGGAGCTTTGCCAGAGTGGAGCCTGTAGGTCACATGCTGGGGGGCTGTGATGGGCACACAAGCTCCGTGCTCTGGAACAGCTCTGAGTCAAACCCAGGCAGGAGCCTCCTCAGTGTGACACCCCCAGGGGACGCCCTCACTGGGGGAAGCCTCCTTGGCTTCAGCACCTCCTGGGACTGACCTTGGACCTTTCAGCCCCCCTGTTCCACACCAGGAGCTTCCTGCAGCTTCCTGAATTGGACACCTCGGAAAGCCTCCCCCCCCCCCCGAACAGGAGTCCTGCACCCCCAACTTCCACAGTCTCAGAAGGTTCGTTAGGGGTCTGGAATCCAGCCTGGGAAAGTTCTGTGTTCGCACAGGAAGCAGGAAGATTCAGCAACGTCCATCTTGGGGAGACCCCGAACTCAGAGCCTGGGCTCTCCCCTCGAGTCCCCAACCCAGCAGACTCCTTGCTCCCCACAGCCCAACTCAGCCAGGCCCTTTGCCCCTCGTCTGTCCTTTGTTCTGTTTCCCTGGCAACCTGCTCACCTGGCCTCCAGCTCGTTCTTTGTTCTCCGACTCCTCCCGGCCAGCTGGCCTCTTGCAGCAGGTGCGCCCCAGCCATCGGTTGCTAGGAGACAGAATTTGTGGCCATTGTGTGGGCCCAGGCAGCTCGACAGCAGCCACACCTGCCCTTTGGGGGTCTCTGCCAAGATTTAACCCCCTTGTCCCACCACCGAGATCCGTGGTCCCAAAGCACTTCAGGGTCATGCCCCCCACCCCTGTCCATGCTCCCCCCGAGTCGTGGCTGGGAGTGGGGCCACAGCTACAGGGGAAGGGACACAGACAGGAGTAAGGGGGCTGTGGCAGGGGCCAGAGCTGGAGCCAAGAGTGGAGCTGGGCGGCTCCCCCTCCCCACCCCCATGGGGGCTGGCCGGGCCCAGCTGCATCCCCCTGAATGTTACTCCATTCCCCCTGGCAGGGTGCACCCCACATTTTGGACCTTTAACCTAGATAATCGTGCAACAAATAGGGGAAACTGAGGTACACACAAGATGCAAACAAAACATCCAGAAAATTCCCACTTCGTCACAGGGGTGTCAGTGGGGTCTGAGCTGGGCAGCAGCACAGGAAAGTGGGGAGGTTAAACTGCAAAACATGCCCCTGCGTTCCCGCAAAAGCCTCTCGTTTATCCCCTAACCCCCTCCCCATGAAAATCTCCACCCCTGCCCTGGCCCACAGAGTCCCCCCTCTCTCCAACGCAGATTTCTAACGTTTCTTACTTGTCCTTTGCCTTCCACAAACATTGTTCCCATCAAAATGGTCCAGGGCTTTTACAATGAGAATGAGAAAACAAACTAAATCAAACCCAAAGAAACCGCTATCGACCTCCCCACCACACACAGTTTGGGTCAGAATTTTTCTACTGAAATGTTGAGGCAATAAAACTCTCACTTCTCTTGTCCAGAAACAACCCTAAGCCCCCCATGCAGTACCTGGGGCAGCTATGTCTGACCCACCAAGGCTTCAGCTCCTTTGGGGAGATTTCCAGCTGCCCAGTCCTGCTGCTATTCCAGGGGAGCAATCCCTGACTCCTGTCAGCATTTATCTCAGCCCCGTTCTGTGCATCACAGGTTTCTCCGGGAAAGGGCAGCGAGTGGTTCTAGGGTCCAGTGATCCTCCTCCAAATCGAGCTAGAACCTGAGACTCCTTCCCCTTCCCCAGGCTGTGGGCGGGGAGGCATTTCACAGAGCTCTCGGAGCTATAGCCCGTGGCTAAGGAGAGAGAAAAAGCCTCCTATCCCCCTCTGCTCTGGGGGCTGGGTTTCCTCCTGAAGCCTCTGCCCCCCACTTTGTGCCCATGGCTCATCCCTGACCCTTGCTGCTGCTCCTTGCTATAGACTGTGAAAGGAGTGGTGGCAGCGCAGGAGCCTTCTGGGGACGCAGATCTGAGGCTTTGGGAGAGACACATTGTCTGAGACATCAGAGCGCTGCAAACCCTGCAGCCACCCCCTCAATCCGGGGCCTGTTCCAGCCCTGAGTCTGGGCTGCCGCGATCCCTCCCCCAGAGCAGGGCGCCCACAGATTACAGCCTGGAAATAGGCGTGTGAGACTAACTCCTGCTTTCCCTGATAGAGCCTCCCCTAGACCAAGTAGCGTCCCAGGCAAGACGTGTCTTCGGAACCCCCCAGCCCCGCTCCATATGTTAAACCATTGAATACCTTATTTTTATTGCATTTGTAGCTCATTTCATTATTTCGATGCACAATCTGGATGCATGATTTTCTCTATCATATAAGACAATAAATGTTCATGCTAGGATGTGTAAATCTGTATTTATTCATGCCGTATATAAGCAAATGAAAAAATCATTTCTTCTAAGCATATAGAAACTTTTAATTTTGACAGTAACTGAAATGTACTAACATCTAGAAATGGAGCCCTCACCAGCACAGGGTGGGCCAGTATTAAATAGTGTTACAGTTGGAGACAGACAGCGTTAGGATGTTAACCCCAGGCCCTTTGTTCAAAGGTCACTTCTCTAGCCTTTCCCCCATGAACTGAAGCACAGCATTTGAGAAATCCAGAGACTAGTTGATGACGTTTCCAAGGGCTAAAATAGCAAGCAATGTCCATCTTGCATTGGCCATTGTTGACTGGAGAGATGGTTTATGGAGAATAAACTCCAAGGTGAGAAGTAGCAGCCCAAAAAGAACTCCTGCAAGTGCTGAAGTAGCTCAGTTGGGAGAGCGTTAGACTGAAGATCTACAGGTCCCTGGTTCAAGCCCAGGCTTCAGCAGACTATTTCATCCCTCTTCATGCAGCAGTGGGCTCTTTCCTGGAAGCACAGCAGTGCCTCTACTCAATGCAAGTCCCTCATTTTGGGCTTCACTGCAGGAAAAGGAAGCATTGGCTTCTGCACCCAGTTGGCCCACCTGACCTTTCTTTCTTCTCTTGCTGCTTCTCAGCAAGGGGATGAAAAACAAGCTCCCCTTCAAGCTAGAGTCACAAAGGTGATGTAAGGACGACTTCCTGATCCCTGGCTCCAGTCCTCTGTTCCTCCAGCTGACCCATCAGAGAGCTGCTGCCAGTTTCTCCAGGTTCACCCACCAGTGTGTGCCAGGGTGAGCACCACCAAAGTGCAGGGAATTTGAGGGCAGGGCAGGGCAGTGCACTGTAATGGAGTTTCTGTAGTGTAGTGGTTATCACATTTGCCTAACCTGCATCAAGCTGGTTAGGCAGAACTGACACCAACTTGTCTGGGGTGTTTCCCAAAAGCAGAGCACAAGTTTGAAATACGGGCAGCATAGAGCCAATATTCATAACGTCAACTACAAAAATGATACAGATCTAGAGATAGCATCATTATAATCAGCCAATCAGAAACTCTCCATAGACCCCTAACACAACAACCTTTATACAATATTGGCTGCAAATACAGAACAGCAGTCGCAACGGTGATCTATACAGTTACAGATTATGTCAATAACGTCACAAGAGGTGACATGGCATCAGTGAGACTGATACTGGAATAGCCTCCAGTTTTGGTGTCCTCGTTTGAAAAAGATGTTGTGAAATTAGAGTTTGGGGCAGCAAAGAGCCACCAAATGTTCTGAGGGCTGGAGAAAAATGCCTTCTAGTGAGCTATTGAAAGAGCTCAACCTGTTTAGCTTCTCAAAAGAAGATTGAAAGGTGACTTTATTGAAGTGTTGAAGTGTCTTAATGGAGAGAAAAGACTGAGTATTAAAGGGCTCTTGAATCAAGCAGAGAAAGGCATAACAAGACCCAGTGGCTGGAAGGTGAAAAGAGACAAATTCATATTACAATTAAGGCACAAATATTCAACAGCAAGGATGATTCACCACAGGAACAAGCTACCAAGGAAAGTGGTGGATTCGCCATCTCTTGATGTCATTTAATGAAGACTAGATGCCTTTCTGGAATGTGTTTGCCCCAAGAGTAGCTCTTGTGTCATACAGGAGGCCTGTGATATGCAGGGGGTCAGATTAGATGCTCTAATGGTCTCTTCTGGCTGTAAAGTCGACTCATCTCTGAACATCTGAGTGTAGCATTGGGAGCAGCGTCTGATGTTTCCCTGTCTAGCCGGCTTGCTGCCTAGAACGAACGCTGCTTGAGTGGGGTGATCCACAGGGAGTAGCTCAAACCTGCAAAGTGCCTGGCCAGGGGCAGGACATTAGCCCAGCAAGGGAGGGGTGTGGCAATGACATCACAAAGGCCTTTTGCAGGACCTCAGCCTATTGGTCCAAGGTGGTGGGGAGGTGGTGACCTCACAGAGAGATGCTGACATCAGCCAGGCAGGACAGGGGCGAGGGGCCAGGGAAACCTCAGAGACCCCTGTGGCTTTGCTTCAGCGAGTCTCCTTCTCCAGGTCTCTCTTTGAGGACTGGGGGAGTATTCGGGTTCACGGACGTGAGCGCCAGGAGGAACCTCTTTCGAGTTTTCTCCTTCGCTTTTAGTGATTTTACTAGAAAACAGCCGTCCCTGTTTAGAAGGTAAGAGCCTCCTGGAGGTTTGAAACCTTTCAGTCTGATCCATCTGGTGAGAGTTGAATTCTAGGCATGGAAAACACAAGCTTAAGGAGGCAGAATTTTATTCTGCACCTGGGATTTTGTCCCTTAGAATCACTGGGGACATTGGGGTTTGTCCTTTTTGTTTCCCCTTTTCCTCCATCCCTCCCTCATTTCTCTTTGTGTCTTGCTTCTTTTGTCCTTTCTCCTGTTCTCCTCCCAACACCAGGAGGTAGGGGTGTGTGTGTGTGTGTGTGGCGGGGGAGTGCTCTGCAGCTCCCACTGTGGGAGGTCCACCCAAAAATGTGGGGCTGAAATAGTGCTCGGGCAGTGATCCCCACTAGTGACCTGGGCCATTCTTTGGGCTCTCTGGTGAGAACCCTCAGCCTCCCGTCCTCAGTCTCTACCCTGATTGGCTGAGCAGGGGGTTATTGACAGGGAGGAGACTCAGGTTCTTGTTATTCTCTTTCAAGACCAAGGAAATAAGTCAGAACCAGTTCCGTGTTTGATGAATTTTGCTGTTCTCTGCATTAATGGTCTCTGAGCAGTTCATGATTCTCTCTGACATTGTAGTTCTCCTCAAATACTTGCTGAATAATTACTGTCACTGTTGTTGGTCTGGACCTCATCACAGAGCACTTTATTCAGGTCATTCAATGTCTGAAATTCAAGATCTGATGGTTAGTTTGTAAAAGCAGCAGAGAGTCCTGTGGCACCTTATAGACTAGCAGATGTTTTGGAGCATGAGCTTTCGTGGGTGAATACCCACTTCGTCGAATGCATGTAGTGGAAATTTCCAGGGGCAGGTATATTGAAAATCAGGGCTCTTGGGTCTTATTCCCAACTCTGCCACTGACTGGCTGTGTGACCTAAGACAAGTCAATTCTCCTTTCTCAGCCTTAGCTTCTCCCTCTTTCGAGTAGGGATAATAATGATCCGCTCCTGCCTACCTCATGGTGTGTGGAGGCAGGGCCAGCTCTAGGTTTTTTGCCACCCCAAGGAAAAAAAAATTTGGCTGCCCCCACCCCAGTCCTGGCCTCCCCCCACAACCCTTGTTGCCCGAGCCCTGGGCTCTGCCCCCCCCACACACCCTGCAACCCCAGCTCTGGGCCTCCCCCCCACCCGCACCCCCTGCCGCCCCAGCCCTGGCCTCTCCTCCATACACACCCCATGCTGCCCCAGCTCTGGGCTCCCCCTTCCCCACCAGTGCTCCCCCCCACACACACCCTCTGCTGCCCCAGCCCTGGGCTCCCCCCCTCACCTGCACCCTCCTTCTGCCCCAGCCCTGGGTCACTGGTAACTTGCTCCCAGGGTGGGTCATTCAGCAGGAATTTTGGATGTGCACAGAACACAGACAGGACTGGTTCCCGCATGGTTACAGAACTGCAGTAAAGTGGAACAATTTTCAGCTTGTGTGATTGGAGGAGATCTGGATCCATATTATAAGACTGTCCTCCGTAAATGAGGAAAAGTTGAGGTGCCTTTATTATTCTTTGTTTCTATGGGGAATTTGCCAGTGCAATATCACCGTCTTCCTTTTAAACAAACAAAACTAGAAAAAAATGGCAATCACTGTTGAAAATAGCAATTCCAGTCCTAAAAACCACTGGGAAGCATTTCTTGCTCAATTTTATCTAGTAGGATGCCCCTGGAACAACGGGAGAGAGAAACCTGCATCACTGAAAGTGCAGCCATGGAGACACCACACAGCAGCCTTCCCTAGCAGGGGCAGGGGGGCGAGAAGGGACATCATCCGAGCTCCCTGCATCCAGGTCACTTTCCTCAGCCGGGCTGCGTCAGGGGAGGGCAGAGAGCAGCAGCTTCTGATGCTCCCCTCACAGCCCAGCCCAGGTGGAGACAGTGACCAGGACGCAGGGAGCACATAGTGCTGCTCCTCGCTCCCCCCACCCTCTGTGGGGCCACGGAGGAGCATTGGGGCAGGGGAGAGCAGTGAGCACCTTTGCACGGCCATACGGTGCCCTTTGACCCCCTGGAGCCCTGGGCGGCTGCCGGGGGCCCCACCCCTAAGGCCGGCCGGGCTCCCCAGCACGAACAGCAGAGACACAGGGAGACTGGCCACCCACTGAGCAGAGGTAGCCTGGGCGGCTCGTAATGGAGGTTCCGGGGGGGCTGAGCCTCCCCAAACCTTGTGTTGCCAAGGGGACAGTGGGGCCCATGACTAGGGGCCCTGGCCAAATTGGGCCCCCCTGGAAAAGTCTCCCCCATGTCAGCCCCAGGGCTGGAGGAGCTCCCACTCCCTGCTACGGCCCGGGGGCTGCAGCAGGGGCACAGAGCGTCTCTGGTCTCGGGGCCGCAGCGGGGCTGGGGTAAAGGAGTGACAGGGTGGGGCCAGTGGGGGAAGGGGTGGAACAGAGGTGACAGTGGGTGGGGCCGTGGGTGGAAGGTGTGGAAGGGGGCAGAGCCACACACAGAAGTGGGGGGGGGTCATGGTTCCGGTGCTGGGGCCCCCGCACTTGTTCTCCCTTTCCCTGGGCTTTGGCATCACCAGCCCCTGCTTAGCGAGTAGGGGTCAGTGGTCCCCAAAATGTGGGGCGTGACTCCTAGGGGGACACAGAGGAACATTCATGGGGGCACCTCAGGGCCTGAGCCAGCCCCCATGGAGGGCAGGGAGGGAGCCCCACTCAGCCCCAGCTCTTCCCCAGCCCCACCCTCAGCCTGGGCCCCTGGCTCCCAGCCCGGCCTCGACCCCTTACCCCTGTCCGCACCCCTCTCCCCAGCAAGCACCGGCCCCACTCCCAGCCCCGGTTCTCGACCGCGGCTTCCGAGGGGCCACAGCCATGGGTACGAGGGCGCAGTGTGAAATGTTTGGGGACCACTGGGTTAGGGTGACGTCCTCAATCACTTCTCTGCAGTCCAATGAAAGCGATTCCTTCCCCCCCCCACCCCTCCGTCAGGACGGCCTAGGTACGTTCTGCTGCCCTTCACTCGTACAGGGAGGAGAATAACATTTCATTGCACTCAATGCTAAAGTGATTTGCAACCCACCACCATCCCAAACTGGTCATTTTGGGGAAGCGGCCCCCTCATGCTGCATAGCTAGGCAGAGTAGGGGTGTCTGTGCAAACACGGCCTGTTCCTGAAGTCTTCCCCCAGCTCCTCACTAGATGTGAGGGGGGAGCTCATTCAGCCCCTGCTTATGCTTAGTATTTAAAAACTCCTTAGTGTCCCTATCTCTGCCGGCCTTAGATTTCTCCTCCTGTACATTTGCCACCAGCTCTGATGAGGTGGCCGAGTGGTTAAGGTGATGGATTGCTAATCCATTGGGCTCAGCACGCATGGGTTCAAATCCCATCCGCATTGGCTGCATTTAGCCTTCACCCTCCTTTATAGACAACCATCTCCCCCTTTGGTACAATGACAGATCCAACAATGTTGCTTCTGTTACCTGAAATTGGGCCAGCTAGTAAGTGTAGGGAGGACTAATAACCCCCCAGAGTTTGGCAGAAAGCAGCATGTTTATTATACTGACAGCTAAGCTCAAAAGAAGGGATGGGGGAGGGTGTCACGTTCGCATACTCACGCTCCCAGGACAGGCCTGGCACTGGGGATGTCAGGATCCTTTAAGGTAAGTGTCCCCCAGTGCCGCGATGGACGGTGCGATGGAGGTAAGTCTTCCCGAGGCACGATGGAATGTAACACGGCGAACCACTGGCCAGGCGGTCGGGGCGAAGGGCATTCACTGGAGGTACAAGCTTGTGAGTGACTCCTGAGCACAGGGCCCCTTCCCCTTTTAAGGACCTGTTCCTCATGGCCTGCGACTGGAGATGACTTGGCTGCATCTGGTGGGTCACACTCCACCTCAGCCAGTGTCCATGCAGCGTCCCTGCTCTGGGTGTGTGATCGCTGCCTAATGAGAGTCCCAGACACCTTGTCTGTCTAGGAGCTCTTCTGATCTTGCAGCTGTTCAACCAGCCCCTTCATCCCACAAGCATTGCAGGAGGGGGGGGAGGGGGAAAGCCACCTCACAGGCATTCAGAGAGGGAGAGGAGACAAGCGGGGGAGAGGGGGGAGTGTAACAGACCTTTTGGGCATACAGGTGATACGGAGCACACAGATCACTGCTGCTCCTACAACAGGGTAAGTTCTCAAGCAGCATGTTTCTTACTTTGCCCATCTGTCAGTTTTGATGATTATCGATGGAAATATTTTGCCATTGGGTTCTGTGTTTACACAGAAATTGACATTTACCAACAAATACGCAATTCTTCCAGTCCTGCCTAGTCTGCAGTTGGTGGGTTTAGAGGGACACATTCACTCTGCCCACCCCCCATGCCAGGCCTGTGCTCTCAACTTCCCACACTACTGGGATCCTTCCCTCATCTCCCCCCAGACCACTGCCCCACCCCCACTTCTGGGATCCCCTCCCCACATTGTCCAACCCCCCTGCTGGCAGGATCCCTTCCTGTTCCTTTCATTTCCTGTCTCCAATCTGGGCAAAAGCTCTGCACGGTTCTCACAGCAGAAGTTGAACCCAGGCGCCCTGGGTGAAAACCAGGAATCCTGACCACTAGCCCATATGGGACTATTGGTGCATCTGGCGAAGTCGGGATTCACCCACGAAAGCTCCTGCTCCAATACGTCTGTTGGTCTATAAGGTGCCACAGGACTCTTTGCTGCTGTTATTACTACAACTCTCTAAGCCAACCCCTCATGAGCGCAGCAGGGACTAGCGTGACCGGATGTCCTGATTTTGGGGCCTTTTTCTTATACAGGCTCCTATTACCCCCACTCCCTGTCCCGATTGTTCACATTTGCTGTCTGGTCACCCTAGCAGGGACTGCACACAGGGCTGCATTAACCCTTCAGGTGCTGAGGTTTCCCTCTCTCCATTCCCAGTGCCTGTGATCAGGAAACAGACATCAGGGCTCCCAGGTGCTGCACAGACCATGACTGAGATCAGGACCCCATATTGCACTAGGTGCTGTACAATCCCTGGCCAAGACTGGGACACCCAGGGGGTTCCCCTCAATTTCCCTGAGCCTCTGCTGCCCAACTGCTTCTCACTCCATCTGGATCACACACCCCCTGGAAAAAAACCCACCTTTCCAAACTGTCCTTCTTTCCCTGCCCCCTAATTCTGCTTTCACACCCTGGGACCATCTCCTCTCTTTGTTCCCTCCCCGGGTGATCAGAGATGGAGGCAACTTCAGCCACTGGAGCCAGCCCCAGCGAGTGCTGCAGCCCGCCCGGGGGGTGTTTGCAGACACAGGAAGGGAGCAGCTGGCAGCGGGGGGTGCTAGGAAGAAGGAGGCAGGAGAACAAATCCCAGAGACCCAACATGGGGCAGTTCCCGGGGGTGGGGCTCTGGCACAGCCCAGGGGCGGAGCAGCTCCTGGGGGCGGGGCTCTGGCACAGGCCAGGGGTGGGGGCAGCTCCTGGGGGCGAGGCTCTGGCACACCCTGGGGGTGAGGCAGCTCCTGGGGGCGGGGCTCTGCTAAGGTAAGTACAAGCAAAATGTAGTCTGTTATTTGCTAGTACCATTTAAATAACGAACGACAAAGCACAATACGGCAATAACAGTAATAATGAGAATTACTCCAGCCAGGCCAGGTGAGGCATTTTAGAACTCGTTACTCAGAGAATTGAATTTAAGCATAAGACAGAAATAAAATGATGAAATTCAGAGATCCGTTAAAAAGCTAAAATAAGCGACTGTCATCCTGACCGAATGTGAAAGAATAAAATTACAGAGACTCTATGTACTTTGTACCTTTTGACAGGAAGTAAAAGGAAGTAATAACAGTAACTGACGTGTCTGTGGTGGGATGAGTGTGTGTGGGGGGGGAGGGGGGGAGTGAGACACACCTGCTGTCACTGTCAGCAGAATCCTTCTAAGTGCTTGTTCAAGACAGAGAGAGCCTTCCTTGCGGCTAAGTCTTGGTGCCATGGGGCATGCCTCACTGCAGCACCTCCTGCTGACCATCCTAGCAATTAGCTCTGGTTCACCGGTGCGCCTTCATCTAGTAGCATCTGGCCACCATCTGTTCTGTCATTAGGACCCTTGTTGCTCTCAGGACTTCAGTGTCCTCTTATGGACACAGCCCTCTGGCTGTGCCCCACTCAGTTCTCTCCCCCCTGCTGGGTGGGTGGGGGATGTCCTCTACCCAGACACTTGCCTCAGTGGCCTGCTGCAGTCCAGGGTGTAGCCACCTGTGTCAGTGGCTACTGAGGCAAAAGGTGTGAACCTCCAACCCTGCCATCTGTTTCCTGGGACCATTTCCCAACAGACCTAGAGCCTTCCTCCACCTTTGTATCAGGGCCTTAGTCTGGCAGTAGTCAGCCAGGAGGTCACTCATGCACCCCTTACCCCAGCACTACTCTGATCATGGTGCCCTCCCTGCTCCTGCCTTCCTTCCTGGCAGCCAATCCTCCCTCCTCAAACTCCAAGGAGTGACTAACTCTCGCTGTGCTGAGCAGCTCTTTATATATGGGCTGCTCCAGCAAGCCTTCTCCTGATTGGAGCTGAAGGAAAGGTTACCATGACTCAGAACTGAGCCGAGGTTGCGGCGACTGAAACACAGATCACTAACCATTATATGATCACAGTGACTGGTGGGAGAGGCACATGTTAGAAGTCCTCTGTCTACTCAGCTGTGGCTTTCTGTGCACAGAGAGCCAGACACCTCAAGGTCTGCAAGTCTTGAGGGAAATGGGGAATGTTTGTACTTTGGAATTTGCAGGTGTTGACTTGAACCATCAAATGAAACAGTTGCAAATACTTTTTTCAGGCAGGCACCATGGCTTAGCTGGCTAAAGCACCTGTCTAGTAAACAGGAGATCCTGGGTTCAACTCCCAGTGGTGTCTTGGTGTATGGCTTTTGTCTCCTCTACTCACATTTTCCTGTGTCTTCCTAGGAAACAGAAGAGGCCTCCCTTGGTATCCAAGTCATTGCTTGCTAAGGAAAAGGCTTCTTTGGAGAGAAGCATTGGAAACAATCAAATCACAAACCTGGAGTTGATGAAAACGCTGCTATGACTGGCATTGGCATGGCGGTTGCTTCGACTGCAATTGCTGCAACACGAGAGCCTGCGCCACACATCCTTGTGATTCCCTGGAGATGTTCACACACGGTTGTCATGTCACCTTCCTTTTGATTGTCATTGATGAAAAATGGAGCGGTTGGGAGAAAAGTCCCAGAGAGTCGCACCGTGGCTAAGCTGGGTGACTCACCTGCCAGGTAAAGTGGAGTTAGGGATGCAGCTCCCAGTGGTGCCTTAACAAATGTGTCTGCTCTTCCCACCTTTTGGTGAATCTTTTGCGGAAACAGAGAGGACTGCCTCTGCCTTGCAACAGGGCCGCCCAGAGGATTCTGGGGGCCCAGGGTCTTCGGCGGCGGGGGGCCCTTCCATTCCAGGACCCGCCGCTGAAGTGCCCCAAAGACCCGTGGTGGGCCACCCCCGCCGCCGAATTACTGCCGAAGACGGAGGGGGACCCGCCGCCGAAGCGCAGCCTGGTCTTCGGCGGTAATTTGGCGGAGGGGGGCCCCCGCCGCGGGTCTTCGGGGCACTTCGGCGGTGGGTCCCGGAAGGGAAGGGCCCCCCCGCCACCGAATTACTGCCGAAGACCGAGCTGAACTTCGGCGGCGGGTCCCGCTCCGTCTTCGGCGGTAATTCGCCAGCGGGGGGGCGGGGGGTCCTTCCGACCGGGAGCGGAAGGACCCCTCCGCCGGCGAAGACTGGGAGCAGAAGAAGCTCCTGCGCCCGGCCGCGCAAGAGTTTGCCGGGCCCCCTGGAGTGAGGGACCCCGCTCCAGGGGCCCCAAAAAACTCTCGTGGGGGCCCCTGTGGGGCTCGGGGCCTGGGGCAAATTGCCCCTCTTCCCCCCCCCCCCCCCCCCCGGGCGGCCCTGCCTTGCAATGCAAATGCTTCCAAAAGAAACCAGTTGTTTTTTTTGACAAGTGTCAGAAGGAGGCACATAAGAAATGTGGAGACAAGGAAAAGGTCATCGTAACTCCACTTGCATCCATGGCTCTTGAGGCCAGAACGCAGAGCACTAAGCACTGTATGACCACAGCAAAATCTAAACATTACACCTTATTACACTAGGCAGTAGTTAGGTCAAGCAATTTTCTCATCCTACTGGATGTTACCCTCCTTAATACATAGAATTCCCCCTAAAAACTGGATTACTGTCCTCAGATGACCTTCATTTTCTCAGGATTCCTGCTGCTTCCAGCATAGGTGGGGGAGGAGAAAGGCAAAAACATGATGCCACAGTCTCCTATTTTATATCCTTAGTTCAAGTGTCTAGAAGACACTTGCGCAGACGTGTCCGGGTGGGCTCTGCTGAGTCACTAGGTTGGGGAATCCTCCTGGTGTGGTCTTGTGCAACTGAGTCATAGACTTGAGCGGTCCCCACAGTGTTGTGTTTGGGCATCTGTCACTGAATTGGAAATCCCTTAATTACAATTCCTCTGCTGATTCATGGCAGTTGAACACCCTCTTCGGCAGGGGTCACTAGCAAAATAATAGCCTATTTCAGTAACAACCATACAGCAAAATGCATAACTTCACACACCCTCATGCTATACATATTTGGACAGAATAACCGATTTCAGCAGATCATGACTTTTCATATGATAACTTACATGGAATGGTTGGTAGGACATATCACAGCCATATATGAATGATGACTATGTGAGCTACAGGGAGCTATTTTGAAGTACATCATGTCACAAAAGCCTCTAGAGACTGGCCTTTGGGGAGAGCTGGCTGAAGAGCCTTCTGAGTAACTGAGAGATCCAGGCTT
This sequence comes from Mauremys mutica, assembly GCF_020497125.1. Classification (NCBI taxonomy): domain Eukaryota; kingdom Metazoa; phylum Chordata; order Testudines; family Geoemydidae; genus Mauremys; species Mauremys mutica. The sequence continues at coordinate 132,770,452 of NC_059077.1, forward strand.
GGCCCTGCCAGTTTGTGCTTGCGAACTCAACTTGTCCGTTGGGCTCCCTTTTTTGGGTCTCTTTCACAGAAACAGAGCAGAAGTTCTTGGCCAATCCTTGAAAGTGCTTGTTCAAGACACAGAGAGCCTCTGTGCTGGGGCAGGGGTAGGGCTGCAGGAGGTGGTCGGGGCTGGAGGTGCTTACCTCAGGCAGCACAGCTCCCAAAGTGACTGGCACACACTCCCCTCCGGCAGTGGCTCCTAGGCAGTGGGATACGGGGGCGGGTCAGCTGTGGAGTTTGCACTCAGGGCTGCAGGGATATGCCGGCCACTTCCAGGAGCAGTGTGGCAAGGAGGGAGGGGGCAGGGAGCCGCCTTAGCGCTGCTGGCACATCTCCGTGTGTCACTTGGGGAGGCATCAGCTCTCTGTGGGCTGCCTGGGGCAGGGGCAGTGGCCGAGGGGGCTCGGGCCACCCCTTTGCCTCCTCTCTCCAGGCTCCCAGCCCATCTTGCCGGCCGACAGGGATTTTAGGCTGCAGCAGCGCAGGGAGCAGGAAGGGTGAACCACAGCGGCTGCCTCCCCCACATGCAGGAAAATGGCTTGACCTGCTGGCCCCACGGACTAAGGCACCAGGCCTCCAGCTTGCCCCATTTGACCCAATGGGTTGATCTTGTGGCCAGAATTATTTGCAGTCGGGATTTCCCCCAACAGTGCCCCACAGGGGTCCAGGGTCAGCTCCAGCACAGGCCGCACAGGAAGGCTTAATGCTCGAGCTGCAGCACATGCTGGGCAGGCTCTAGGCCGGGCTCCCCATGGCAGGAGAGAAGAAGACGACTGGGCCCCTGGAGGGGCAGGCTGGGGCTTCCTGGATCCCATTTGCTCACAGCCGGCGCCCTGTCCCCACTCCCAAGTCATCAATGGCGCCCCCAGGTCAGCCAGAATGGAGCAGCGGTTTTCACTCCACCTAGTCCACTTATGGCTTACAGGCAGCTCCCAGACCCCCCACAGCCCACCATGTCGGCCAGAAAGGAGCCCACTCAGCCTCGACATTGCTGCTTTTCCGTCCCCCCAGAACCCCGCTTCTCCTGGGCTGCAAGGAGCCATCCCTGGGATGCCAACAGGCAGGCACAGGATTCTGCCTCCCAGCAGCCAACCGCACCTCCATGGGTTTGGCCCTCAGAAGGGCAGGCGGGGGGTTTCCTGGATCCCAGTTGCTCACAGCCAGCCCAGCCTCCACCTCTAAAACCATCAGTCATGCCCCCAGGTTGGCCATAAAGGAGCAGCCATTCTCCACTTGGACTCAGCTTTGCTTGTTTTCCTTTCACCCAGAACCCCGCTTCTCCTGGGCTGCAAGTAGCCACCCCTGGGAGGCCAAGAGGCAGGCACAGGATTCTGCCTCCCAGCAGCCAACCGCACCTCCCCCGGCTTTGCAGAACGAATAGTGACGCTCTACTAACCCCACTGAGCCGCCCTGAGGCGCTTAGCTTCTGCCCTGCCTTCCTCAGCTCGACTTTCCTCTTTTGCCCCATTCCTGCCTCACTTCCTCCTTTGGCAAGTCACGCAGAGGAGGCAGCAGGAAGAGCCGGCCTTCACCGGCCAACCTCCCAGGGCAGAGGAGGCCAAGCCACAAGCCTCCAAAAGGTGACACGCCGCACTCCTCTAGGTTCTCCAGCCTGACGCCAAGGTGCTTTCTCCACTGCTGTCTGCACCCTCTGTCATGTGGGGGTTGGAGTTATCCCAGGGACAGGCCAATAGGAGAAGGAGGAGGCCTTCCTGAACAGCAAGGGGATCTGGCAAAAGGAAGCCAGCATGTTTCTGAACCAGGGACCTTTTGCGTGTTAGGCAAAAGTGATAACTACTACACTACAGAAACTCCATCTGCTTGGCTGTTGCTCACCCTGGCACAGACCGATGGACAAACCTGGAGAAAGTGGTGACAGCCCTTCAATAGGTCAGCTGGCAGAGCAGAGGACTGGAGCCGGCACTCAGGAAGTCGTTCTTACGTCGTCCTTGTGACTCCAGCTTGAGGGAGAGCTTCTTTCTCTTCCCCTTGCTGACAAAGAGCAAGAGAAGAATGAAAGTCAGGTGGGCCAACTCGGTGCAGAAGCCCATGCTGCCTTTTCCTGCTGCATAGCCTGAAATGAGGGACTCGTGGCAGTTAAAGGAACTGCTGCACTTTCAGAAAACATCCCACCCATGCACAAAGGGGGACAGAAGAGCCTGTTAGTCTAGCACGCTCCCAACTGAACTACTTCAGCAGCTGCTCGGTTTCCTTTTTGGACAAGATTCACTTTTGCCTTCCTTGCTCGGCTTTACTCGCTTCCTCGCCCTATTCCTGCCTTAGTTCCTGCGTTACCTGAAGGCAACGGGGGGCCAGCAGTACCAGGAGGAAGTTGGGCAGCTAGACCCTGGTGGCAAAAGTCCTGCCGCCACTTGCCACCCCACTCTCTTCTCCCAGCGTCACATATTGGCCACCAGGGACTTGGGGCCCAGCAGCGCAACGGAAGGCAGTGGACAGAGCCACCCTCGCCTTGAAGCTCCGGCTCATTAAACCACATCTTCAATCGCTGATGGCCAATGAGAGACCGACATCGCTTGCTATTTTAGCACTTGGAAATGCCATTGGCCAATCTTTGGATCTCTGTAATGCTGCGCTTCAGTTCATGGGGGAAAGGCGAGAGAAGCGACCTTTGAACAAAAGGCCTGGGGTTAACATCCTAACGCTGTCTGTCTCCGACTGTAACACTATTTAATACTGGCCCACCCTGTGCTGGTGAGTGCTCCATTTCTAGATGTTAGTACATTTCAATTACTGTCAAAATTAAAAAGTTTCTATATGCTTAAAGAAAATGCATTTGTTTTATTTGCTTATATATGGCATGAATAAATACAGGTTTACAGAACCTAGCCTGCAAATTTATCATCTTATATGACAGAGAAAATCATGCGTCGAAATTGTGCATCAAAATCATGAGCTGAGCTACAAATGCAATGAAAAATAAGATATTCAAAATTTTAACATTGGGGGGGGGCACCAAAGACACGTCTTGCCTGGGAGAGGCACTTGGTCTAGGGGAGGCCCTGTCAGGGAGAGCAGGAGTTAGTCTCACATGCCTATTTCCAGGCTGTTATCTGTGGGCGCCCTGCTCTGGGGGAGGGATCGCGGCAGCCCAGACTCAGGGCTGGAACAGGCCCCGGATTGAGGGGGTGGCTGCAGGGTTTGCAGTGCTCTGATGTCTCAGACAATGTGTCTCTCCCAAAGCCTCAGATCTGCGTCCCCCTAAGGCTCCTGTGCTGCCTCCTCTCCTCTCACAGTCTATAGCAAGGAGCAGCAGCAAGGGTTAGGGATGAGCCATAGGGCACTAGGTGGGTTGCCGAGGCTTCAGGAGCCCAGAGTGTTTGCCTGTCTGGGCATTTTGGCTGAGACCTCAGGGACACATTGTGAGGCAGAATCCCAGGCATCTTATGAAAGGAGCACAAGGACATAAGGACATACGAACGGCCAGACTGGGTCCATCTAGCCCAGTATCCTGTCTTCCCATAGCGGCCAAAGCCAGGTGCCCCAGAGGGAATGAACAGAACAGGGAATCGCCAAGTGACCCATCCCCTGTCACCTATTCCCAGCTCCTGGCAAACAGACTAGGGACACCATCCCTGCCCATCCTGGCTCAGAGCATATCCTCCATGAATTGATTTAGCTCTTTTTTTGAACCCTGTTATAGTCTTGGCCTTCACAACCTCCTCTGGCAAGGAGTTCCACAGGTTGACTGTGCGTTGTGTGAAAAAATACTTCCTTGTGTTTGTTTTAAACGGGCTGCCTATTCATTTCATTTGGTGACCCCCTAGTTCTTGTGTTATGAGAAGGAATAAGTAATACTCCTTATTTACTTTCCCACACCAGTCATGATTTTATAGACCTCTAGCATATTTCCCCTTAGTCAGCTTTTCTCCAAGCTGAAAAGACCCAGTCTTATTGTTCTCTCCTCATATGGCAGACACTCCATACCCGTTTCTGAAACTTTTCCAATTCCAATACATCTTTTTTAAGATGGGGCGACCATATCTGCACGCAGTATTCAAGATATGGGCGTACCATGGATTTATACAGTGGCAATAAGATTTTCTCTCTTATTCTCTATCCCTTTCTTCATGATTCCCAACATTCTGTTCGCTTTTTGCCGGCCACTGCCCATTGAGTGGATGTTTGCAGAAAACTATCCACAGTGACTCTGAGATCTCTCACTTGAGTTGGAACAGCTATTTTACATCCCATCGTTTTATATGTAGAGTTGGGATTATGTTTGCCAATGTGCATCACTTTGCATTGATCAACATTGAATTTCATCTGCCGTTTTGTTGCCCTTTCACCCAGTTTTGTGAAATCTCTTTTTAGCTCCTCCCAGTCTGCTTTGGACTTAACTATCCTCTGTAGTTTTGGATCATCTGCACATTTTGTCACCTCGCTGTTCAGCAGATCGTCTATGAAGATGTTGACTAGTCCCAGTACAGACACCACTAGTTACCTGTTTGCATCCTGAAAACTGTCCATTTATTCCTACCCTTTGTTTCCTGGCTTTTAACCAGTTATTGATCCACGTGAGGACCTTCCGGAGGTGAACGTAAGCTGGTACATTCCGGTATGGGGTACTGGCAAGAGCGGGTACGCTGTGCCAGCCCGGCCCGGCTTCCCCAGGGTGGTGATATAAAGGGCCCAGGGCTCCCTGCAGCCTCCCAAGCCCCCCGGCGGAGCCCCGGGGAGCAAATCACTGCCCTGGAACGCTGCTCTCTCCCGCGCTACGAACACAGAGCAGGGGCGGCGGGAGCTTCCTTACAGTGGGGGGGGTCACTATTGTCTGAACTGTGGCACTCCCATGAAAACCCTTCCCCAAGGACCCACACTCACACCACCTCTCCCCCCGAGGCCACACCCACAGAACGCCTCTCCCCCCCCCAAGACTCCCCCTTTCCTCCCTCCATCATTTGTCCTAACAGCCAGTTAAGAGCGGTGGGGCCACGGCCCTCTAAACCCCCTGTTCCAGCACCCCTGACACAGAGCTCAGCAGCAGTGTGTGTGTGTGTGTGAGTGTGACAGAGGCTGCTGTGCTGAGCTGAGCCAGTGAGGGAAGCGGGGGCTGATGTTGGGGCTGCCCCCTCCCCCTGCCTCAGGACTGGTTGCTTGCAGCAGCTGTCTGAACATAGAGACAGTGTGCGACACACTCCCTCTCCCCACACACACACAGTCTCTACCCCGCCACGCACACTGCAGTTGAAAAGCAGCTGGCAATCTAGTAGGATGCCCATGGAAGGGTGGGATAGAGAAACCTGCATCATGTGATGCTGTACCGGCCCATGAGGCATTGCAAACCCTTCCCAAAACACCCTGCAGCCAGTTGCACAGCTACCCACAGTGCACTGCTCTCTGTGGCCATCCAAGATTCTAGCGTGGATGTGCTCTGGTGACACAAGGGGCATAGTGTGGACATGCAGCAGCTGTTTAATTAAAACACTTTAAAGCCGCATTACCCGATAGTGTAGACACAGCTTGAGAGTGAGACAAGACCCAGCTCCCTTGGGACTAAAGAACCACAACTTTCTCCGTAGCTGGCAGGATTTGAACCTACGCAGGGAGACCCCCATGGATTTCTAGCCCATCGCCTTAACCACTCAGCCACAGCTACTTGGTTGAGAGATGTCTCTCACTGCACTCTAGTTCTGTTCTCACTGAGTGATCAATTCCAGTTGTTTCCTCAGACCAGCTCCCCCAGCACACACACTGCTGTGCCATTGTGTAAGTGTGTCCATGGCTGAACTGCAAGAATTCCTGCTCATTTCCCTTCTGGCTGGAGCATGGTTAGAGTGTGTTTGTGGTCAATGACGTTGCTGTAGATTGTTGTCCATTTCCTGCCTTGATCATTCAGACAGTCCCTTTCCTGCCATATTCCCAGCACATCAGTGATCGCAATAGCAGGGGGCAGGTTTTCTCTGGGGCACTGAGATTTGTCAGGGGTTGGTGGCTCCTTTCTTTCCTCACCCTGGAGTAAACTCAGCTTTTAATTCCATCCTTGATGTTTCAAGGAATAACAACAGACGACCGAGGAAAGAGGTGGACAAGTGGGTCTCAGGGGAGGGGCAAAGAGGTGGGGGTGGTGGGCAGGGTGGGTCTCAGGAGAGGCAGAGAGGTGCAAGTGGTGGGCAGGGCTGGTCTTAGGGGAGGGGGCAGAGAGGTGGGGGCAGTGGGCAGGGCGGGTGTCAGGGGAGGGGCAGAGAGGTGGGGGCGGTGGGCAGGGTGGGTCTCAGGGGAGGGGCAGAGAGGTGGGGGCGGTGGGCAGGGCGGGTCTCAGGGGAGGGGCAGAGAGGTGGGGGCAGCAGGCAGGCCTTGGGGTAGGGGATGGAGAGGCACAAGGAGGCCTTCAGGGAGGAGAGGAGGAAGCGGAAGGTGGACCAGCAGGCCTCAGCCACAGTGGAAGAATGTGACCTCGCTGGGTAAGGGTTACTCTCCCCTCTGTTCTTGGAAGGGGAAAAGAAGAGAGATGGTTCACGCCAGGCCCACAATGCCACCTCTACTCTGCCCTGTTTCAGCATCACCCCAATATGACAGTGACACACACACTACCAGAGACCCTCCCCTGCTACAGAACACTTTTGAAGAAGGGGCTGGCCAAAAACTCAAAAGGTAATAACAAAAGCAGGAAGCCTGCTAAACAACCAGTGGGACCACTGGACGATTGAGATACAAAAGGAGCCCTTAAAGACGATAAAGTCATTGCGAAGAAACTAAATGGACTCTTTGCTTCAGTCTTCATGGCTGAGGATGTTGGTGTGATTCCCAAACCTTTTGTGGGTGACAAATCTGAGGAACTGCCAAAGATTGAAGTGTCACTAGAGCAGGTTTTGGAACTACTTGATAAACTTAATTGTAACAAGTCACCAGGACCAGATGGTATTTACCAAGAGTTCTGAAGGAACTAAAATGTGAAATTGGGGAACTATTAGCTATGGTTTGGTCTTTAAATCGGCTTCTGTACCCAATGACTGGAAGATTGCTAATGTAACGCCAATATTTAAAAGGGGCTTTAGAGGCGATCCTGGCAGTTGCAGACTGGTAAGTCTAACGTCTGTACCAGGCAAATCAGTTGAAACAATAGTAAAGGAATAAAATTGTCAGGCACATAGAAGAACAAAAATTGTTGAGCAAAAGTCAATATGGTTTCTGTAAAGGGAAATCATGTCTTACTAATCAATTAGAGTTCTTTAAGGTGTCAACAAACATGTGGACAAGGGGGATCCAGTGGACATAGTGTACTTAGATTTCCAGAAAGCCTTTGACAAGGTCCCTCACCAAGGACTCTTACATAAATTATCATGGGATAAGAGGGAAGATCTTTTCATGGATTGAGAACTGGTTAAAAGACAGGGAACAAAGGGTAGGAATAAATGGTAAATTTTCAGAATGGAGAGGAGTAACTAGTGGTGTTCCCCAAGGGTCAGTCCTAGGACCAATCCTATTCAACGTATTCATAAATGATCTGGAGAAAGGGTTAAACAGTGAGGTGGCAAAGTTTGCAGATGATACTTGGGATGATGCGGTTCTGGTGGGACCCAATTGAGAGTGACAAATCGTTTAAAACAGGGCAGTTACAGCCCAAGGCTGGGATTTTTCCACCTCTAAGGCAAACCAAACCAGCCAGCCAAAGAGGACTTTGGTTTCACCCCACTGGTTAACCACAAGTCACACAAGCAATTCCCTTAGACACTCCAGTCTTCCAGTATCACCACCAGTGCACTCGTCCTGGGAATGAATGGTTATGAAAACCAACACCCCAATAAAAGAAAAAGGTTCTCTCGATCCTAAAGAATCAAGCCCTAGACCCAGGTCAATATACGCATCAGATCTTACCCACAAATCACGCTGTTGCCAATCCTTTAGAATCTAAAATCTAAAGGTTTTTTCATAAAAGGAAAAAGGTAGAGATGAGAGCTAGAATTGGTTAAATGGAATCAATTACATGCAGTAATGGCAAAGTTCTTAGTTCAGGCTTGTAGCAGTGATGGAGTAAACTGCAGGTTCAAATCAAGTCTCTGGAGTACATCCTCCTCTGGGATGGGTCAGTCAGTCCTTTGTTGAGAGCTTCAGTTTGTAGCAAAGTTCCTCCAGAGGTAAGAAGCAGGATTGAAAACAAGATGGAGATGAGGCATCAGCCTTTTATAGGCTTTTCCAGGTGTAAGAACACTTCTTCGTTCTGACTGTGGAAAATTACAGCAAAATGGAGTCTGGAGTCACATGGGCAAATCCCTGCATACTTTGCTGAGTTACAAGGCATATCTGCCTTCTCTCAATGGGTCAGTTGAATAGCTGATGGTCCTTAATGGGCCATCAAGCATGCTAGGCAGAGCTAACACCAGCTTGTCTGGGCTGTCTCCCAGAAGCACAGCATAAGTTTGAAATACAGCGGGATAGAGCCAATACTCATGACTTCAACTACAAAATGATACATACATACAGACCCCATAATTATAACCAGCAACCCGTAACCTGGTCTTGGACACCTTATATGACCCCCTTTACATAAGATTTGGTGCCACTACAGGACCTTGGTTGCAACCATGTTCTATGTGGTCCCAGATTATATCAATAACGTCACAATACTAAACTGCTCAAGATAGTTAAGACCAAAGCAAACTGTGAAGAACTTCAAAAAGATCTCACAAAACTAAGTGACTGGGCAACAAAATGGCAAATGTGTATAAATGTCAAGTGATGCAGATTGGAAAAAATAACCCCAACTATACATACAATATGATGGGGGCAAAATTAGGCTAATCAGGAAAAAGATCTTTTTGTCATTGTGGATAGTTCACTGAAGACATCCAGCCGTGTGCAGCGGAAGTCAAAAAAGCAAACAGGATGTTAGGAATTATTTTAAAAGGGACAGACAGTAATACAGAGAATATCTTATTGCCCTTGTATAAATCAATGGAAATCACTAATTTAGATCCTATCATTTTATATATTTGGGATTATGTTCGCCAATGGGCTGCAATATGTGTTATCCTGACATCTAGCACTGCTGAGATCCTGCATTCAATAATATCCCTGCCCTTCCTGTTCCCGTTCTCCACTGGGCCCCAGGCTTATGTTTCCACCTTCCCCAGGACTCTGTATTTGTCTCTGGACCCATCTGTCAGCAAGAAGCAGTGCCAGGGAGACTTCGATTTCTGGGACGTGGATTTACTTTCTGTATGTTTTAGGAGACTCTGAAATTGAGTGTCTGTGACATTAAGCACAGTACAATCTGGACTGTTAACAGCTGTGTCCCCTCAGTTCCCCAGGCTGGGGTGCCTTTTACACTGCTCTACTGTGAGAACAGCCACTCCTGGGCAGTTCACATCCAGTCTCCAGCATGTAACTCGCTCCCAGCTACACAGTATTGAGTGCTGCTAGTCAGTGACTCACAAATTACAGTACCCCACAGAAGAACCCCAGAAAATTCTCTGCTCCCAGACTTCCCCCAGAAATGTGCATCTTGCACTGTCCAGCACACTTCTGAACAATGAGAGTTCATATGAAATCTGTTGTTTCATCAGTGGAAAATGACATGCACCAGCCTTGTTTTTCCAAATGGAGTTTCCAACACGCTTTAATCCAAACACACTGGTTTGATAAAAAAAGGAAACAAAATTATTAACTACTGAAAAAAAAGATTTGAAGTGACTACAAGTAATGAGGCATAAAAGTCAGAATTGTTTACAAAAGAAATGCAAAGATAAAACACAAACTAATGTTTAACTTAACAAGCTAAAAGGGATTTAAAACAAATGTTTCTCTCACCATCTGCTGAGACAGGCTGGTTTTCCTTTCAGCCAGGACTCCCCCTCACCTGCCCCTGCCGCCCACATTCAGTTCTTCAGGAGTTGTCATGAGCAGAGGGAAAGGGGGGAGAGAGAGAGAGTCTCATGCATTTTCCTCACCTCTTTTTATAATTCAGTCCTTTGTACTAGAAACCACTTCAGTTCCCAGCTGAGTCATGGTGACAGGCTGTCATAGATACGAGCTTCAAGTGTCCCTGTGATGGAATGTAAATGTCATCTTCAAACCTTCCTCCTGGTGGAGAATGGCTATTTGACCAGCTGTTTGCCTTGCTGTCTCTGAGGAACTTAGGGTTAGGGTTGCAGCTTTTTCAGTACCGTATTTTCTGGCGTATAGGGCGATGGGGCGTATAAGACGACCACCTAATTTTAGAGTTAAAATATAGTTTTTTGGGCTATACTTGCCCTATAAGACGACCCCCCCTTCCGAGGTCGTCTTTTAAATCCCAGCCGCGGCTGGGAATCAGAGGGCTCTGGGCTGCCCGCTTCAGCGGGGAGCCCAGAGCCTTTTAAATCCCAGCCGCGGCTGGGAATCAGAGGGCTCTGGGCTGCCCGCTTCAGCGGGGAGCCCAGAGCCTTTTAAATGCCAGCCGCGGCTGGGAATCAGAGGGCTCTGGGCTGCCCGCTTTGGCGGGGAGCCCAGAGCCTTTTAAATCCCAGCCGCCGCTGTTATACCCGGCGTATAAGACGACTTCCGATTTTGGGGGGTTGTTTTTTAATATAGAAAGTCGTCTTATACGCCGGAATATATGGTAATATCATACCGTAAAATCTCATCACTTTCCATACAATGTTGCTACACAGTTTAACAGGAGGATATTCAGTAGATTTTGGCTTTTCAAATCGTACCTCACAAGCCCTACAGTGATAAATGAAGGGGAGGGGAGGGATCTCCCTTTTATAAACACCCAGCCAGCCAGTATGGCTGTAAAATCCATGTTGGTGCAAGTTCTCTGCTTGCTTTACCTCTTAAGGGTTAACAAGCCAACAGGGTTTAAAAAAAAAGAAGTATTGGGCACTTGACCAAAAGAGCCAATGGAAAGGCTAGAACTTTTTAAAATGGGAAAGTAACTTTCCCACAGCTAATTTCCTGTGTTTTCTTTCTCAGCTCTTTCCCAGAGGGGAGGTGAAAGGGCTTGAGGGTGCCCCAGAGGGAAGAATTCTCAAGTGCTCCTTCCTGAGTCCAAGGATTTGGGGGTTTTTTGCATTTGGGTGGTGGCAGCATTTACCAAGCCAAGGTCAGAGAAAAGCTGTAACTTTGGGGCTTCAATACAAGCCTAGAGTGGCACAAATTAATCTGTAGAATCCTGTCGGGCCCGCACTTTCTGCGCTTGGAGTGACAGAGTGGGGATTCAGCCCTGACACATACTATGAACAAAATTGATCATAATTTTCTAGAAGAGTGAACATAGGGGAACAGACTAACACAGTGTCTGTGTGTTCCCAACATGTATGTGGGTATTCTAGTCCCTCACAAGCAAGGTGTTCGGTATCTTCAAACACCTGAGGAACCGGTCCTGGGAATTGACTGGTTTATTAAGTGACACTGTATGGAATTGAGAGACACTTTATATTATTATTATTTTATTATAAATACTGTGGCAAATTGCCAGTACTGTTATGCTGGGTCTCGCGCTTTCTCTTCTTTGGGGAAGGTTCAGGGCGCCATTGCTTGCCTCTGAATCGGTATTTTAATTACCCCACTAGTGTCCTTGAGGAGGGGAGTGGAGAGGGAGGGACCTGGTCCCGCCATCTTCTCCAGGTCCCAACCCAGGGGCCCTGAGGTTAGTGGTGAACCACTTGAACTGGCGGTTCCTTCCCCTGGGCTACTTCCCTCTCCTACCCTTCAGCTTGTGGCGGGGGGGGGGGCTTCTTGCCCTCCTTCTACACAAGCCAGGTGCCCCTTACCTAGGGTCTTTGGATTTCTCAGCCCACCGCAGCACTCCTCCAAACTTTCCTTTTGTCTCTCTTCAAAACTGCTCTCTGCTCCAACCAAATCTTCCTGCTCCAACTCCCACACTGTCTGACTGAAGCAGGGGTTTTTTATCACCTGACTGACTGCTGGGGCTCTAATTGGCTTCAGGTGCTCTAGTTAATCTATAGCAAACCTTCCTCCCCTTGCAGGGAATAAGGCTCCCTGCTAACACTCTCCTGCTGCCCTCTGGCCATGCTGTATCACATATCCCCCCCCAGCTCAACACCAAGGGGTTGGGCTTCTTGGGACGAGAGGCAGTGCCGTCCCGATAGGCCATCAGCGTTGCCCTATGCTGGACCCGAAAATGGAAAGGCTGCAAAGAGAGGAACCACCTCGTCACTCTAGCATTCTTCTCCTTGTTCCTGTGCATCCACTGGAGCGGGGCATGGTCTGTCACGAGGGTAAACCGCCGCCCCAGGAGATAGTAGCGGAGAGTCTCCATAGCACATTTTATCACCAGACATTCCTTTTTGACAACAGCGTACTTTTGTTCCCTGGGGCGGAGCTTCCGGCTGAGGTACAAGATGGGGTGCTCCTCCTCCCCTACCATCTGGGAAAGGACGGCACCGAGCCCCACCTCCGAGGCGTCTGTTTGTAGGATGAATTCCTTCTCGAAGTCTGGGGCTATGAGTACTGGATGGCAGCATAGAGCTGTCCGTAAATCTGCAAATGCTTCTTCAGTTGCATCAGTCCACTTCACTCGGGGCCTCGAGCTTTTATCAGATCCATCAATGGCCCTGCTCTTGTGGCGAAATGAGGGATGAATCTCTGATAGAATCCTACTATCCCTAAAAACGTTCTGACCTGCTGTTTGCAGATTGGTCGAGGCCAACCTTGTTTGTATTGCCTCCACTTTGTTCCATTGGGGTTTTACCAAACCTCTCCCTACTACATGCCCGAGGTATCTGGCCTCAGCTAGTCCTATCACGCACTTGAGAGGGTTAGCAGTGAGACCGGCCTTTCGCAGGGTGCCCAGCACTGCTTCTACTTTTTCTAGGTGCGTTTCCCAGTCAGGGCTATGTATGACTGTCGTCTAGATAGGCGGTGGCATACTTGGCATGGGGTCGTAGTAACTTATTCATAAGTCGTTGGAATGTTGCAGAGGCCCCATGGAGTCCGAAAGGGAGGACAGTGTATTGAAACAGGCCATCGGGTGTAGAGAAGGCAGTCTTTTCCTTGGCATCTTGGCCAGGGGAATTTGCCAATGTCCTTTGGTCAGATCCAGAGTGATTAGGTATCAGGCCTTGCCTAACTGATCAACTAGCTCGTCAGTGCGTGGTATCAGGTAGGCATCGAAGTGGGATACTTCATTCAATTTCCGGAAGTCATTACAAAACCTCAGGGTGCCATCAGGCTTGGGGACTAGGACGATCGGACTGGACCACTGACTGTGGGATTCTTCAATGACCCCGAGTTCCAGCATCTTCTTCACTTCCATCCTAATTTCTTCCCTTTTAGCTTCCGGTATTCGGTACGGTCTTATCGTCACCCTTACTCTGGGGCTGGTGACAATATGATGTTGGACTAGTGTCGTTCGCCCCGGTTGTGTACAGAATACGTCCTGGTTCCGGTGGATCATTTCAATGACCTCTGTTCGTTGTTCTGGGGTTAATTCAGGAGATATCTTTACCTGTCCCCGAGGGTCGTCTGTCTGAGGTGGAGCTCCTCGAATGACCAAACACGTCTCTCGTTCATGCCAGGGCTTCAGTAAGTTGACGTGGTAGATTTGCTCTGGCTTTTGGTGGTCTGGTTGTCTAACCTTATAGTTCACTTCCCCAATGGCTTCCACTATCTCATATGGTCCGTGCCAGCTGGCTAGAAGTTTGCTTTCTGCTGTCGACACTAACACCATCACCCGTTCCGCTGGCTGAAATCTCCGTACTTTCGCCCGACGGTTGTAATATGTCCGCTGGGCCTCTTGTGCTTTTTCCAAATGTTCCCGTACTATGGGGGTTACTCGAGTTATTCGCTCTCTCATCTGTGTCACGTGCTCAATGACATTCTTTCCTGGGTTGGGTTGTTCCTCCCAGTCTTCCTTGGCGATATCTAATATCCTGCATGGGTGGTGTCCATATAATAGTTCAAAGGGAGAAAAACCCGTGGACGCCTGGGGGACTTCCCGTATAGCGAACATTAGATACGGTAGAAGGGTATCCCAGTCTTTTCCATCCTGTGCTACCACCTTCCGGATCATACTTTTAAGGGTACGATTAAATCGCTCGACCAGTCCATCTGTTTGTGGATGGTAGACTGAGGTCTGTATGGCCTGGAAGCGGAGCAGGGCACATAAGTCTTTCATTAGTTTTGACATGAATGGGGTTCCTTGGTCTGTCAGGATCTCCTTAGGGATGCCCACTCTGGTGAATACCTGTAGTAGTTCCTTTGCTATTGCCTTGGATGTGGGGTTTCTTAAAGGAATGGTCTCTGGATACCGCGTGGCATAGTCAAGGACGACTAGTACGTTTCGGTGGCCCCGTGCCGATTTTTCTAATGGGCCCGCTATGTCCATGGCTATCCTCTCGAAAGGGACATCAATAATAGGCAAAGGTACTAATGGGGCCCGCAAGTGAGGTCGGGGGCTATGCAACTGGCATTCAGGGCTGGAGGCACAATAACGCTGGACTTCTGCTCGTATCCCTGGCCAATAAAACCTTCTTAGGATTCTATCCAGTGTCTTGTCTACCCCTAGATGTCCCCCAAATAGATGGCTGTGAGCTAACTCTAGTACTGCCCTTACGTGTTTCCGTGGGACTAAGAGTTGCTCTACTTCTTCCCCTCGTATTTGCTCTATCCTGTACAAAAGATCGTGTTTGAGCACATAATATGGCCTTGGGCCTTTGATCTTTCCTTCCACAGGCACACCATTCACTTCCACTACCACCTCCTTCACGTTTGCATATAACGGATCATCGGCCTGGTCCTGCCCAAAAGTCTCACGTGCAGTACCGAACTGACCTAATTCTAGGGGGCCTATTTCTACTCTTCCCCCTGGGGTGCTCCCACTTGGGCTAGGAACCGCCTCCGAGTCTTCCTTGGCCTGAATTATCTCCTGGTCTCCTGAGCAGATTCGCCTACCCACAAGGGAAGTTTTTTGATTCTCTGCTAGAATCCTGGTCCCTAATCTTTTATCTGCCCTTCGTCCTCGCCTAGATTTTCGGGGTTTCCCAGCGGATGAGAATAACCCTGGAGCAAATTTGGCAAACATTGGGCTGAGGCTATCTGTAGTTGCCTCCGTCTCAGCCTGGGGGTTGCTACCCTCCCCTGGCTCTATTGGGGTAAGTAAGCTCTCAAACCCGGGGAAGTCTCTACCAATTAAAACAGGGTAGGGGAGCTTGGGGACCACCCCTGCAGAAACCCTGGTAGTATTCCCCTGGATCTCAATCCGTACCGGAATTGTAGGGTAAAAATTCACAGTGCCATGTACGCACGTTACCCCTGTGTTTTTGGCCCGGGTTAGTTGGTCTGTTCCCACCAACTTCCCCGAGACCAGCGTGACAGCACTCCCGGACTCTATTAATGCTATGGTCTTTATAGCATTCATTTTTACTGGTCTGGTATATTCATATGAGGTCATTGTGACCCCCTACCAGGCCGATTAGGCCACATTGCTCCCCGTAATCCCCCAGATTACACTGCATAGGTTCTTCCTTGTTGGGGCATTGGGCTGCTATATGCCCCAATTCCCCACACTCATAACACTGCCCCCTTATTCCGGTTGTCACCCTCTGCCTGGGGCTATTTGGCCGGCCCCCCACCTCTCTTCCCAAACCCCCAGGTCCCTTCCTGGCCTCGAGCCATTCCTCGGTGTCTTTCCTCCCAGTTACAGTTCTCCTATAGTTCTCGACAGCCTTGGGTTTGGGGTTGGCTTCCTGCATTGCCGTGTCTCCCTGCCTGGGGTCTGGAACAGTTCGTGGGCTGCCAGCTGTCTTTCCATGAGGGAGACCAACTCATCATAGGTAGAGGGATCATTCTGGCCAACCCAAGACCTGAGACCTGGTGGTAGCCCCCTCATATACCGGTCCAATACCAGAACCTCCATCATCTTCTCAGAGCTAAGGGCCTCAGGCCGCAGCCATTTCTGGGTCAGGTGTATCAGGTCAAACAATTGTGATCGGGGTGTCTTGTCCTCCGTATACTGCCACTCATGGAACCTCTGGGCTCGCAATGTCGTTACTCCGAACCTGGCCAGAATCTCTGCCTTCAGCTGGGAATAATCTGCTGCAGTCTCTGCAGCCATATCGTAGTTGACCTTCTGGGCTTCCCCACACAGGAATGGGGCAAGGATACCAGACCATTGATCTCGGGGCCAGGCCTCCCGCAGGGCTGCTCTTTCAAAAGCCAGGAGGTGTGCCTCCACATCATCCTCCCGTGTCATTTTCTGTAGGCAGTGGCTAGCCCGTACGGTCCGGGTCCCTTCACAGTTGCGATTCTGCTCCATAAGGGCCTTCATCTGGTTCACCAGGTCTTTCAGCAGGGCTCGGTCTTGAGCAGCCTGACTCATCAAGAGATGATTGGTCTCCTGCCGCATTCTAGTCGCCTCCTGTTGGGCGGTTGCTTGGACCCGGGTAGCCTCCTGCTGGGCCGCGGTGGCTTGTATAAGGGGCTTGACCACGTCATCCATCTTAAGTATGGGAGGGTTTTGCCTAACCCTGGTCTAAGTCCCCAGGGCGCAGATCCCACTCCTGACACCACGTGTGGCAAATTGCCGGCACTATTATGAGGGGTCTCGTGCTTTCTCTTCTGGGGGGGGGGTTCAGGGCACCATTTCTTGCCCCTGAATTGGAATATTAACTGCCCCACTAGTGTCCTTGAGGAGGGGAGTGGAGAGGGAGGGACCTGGGCCCGCCCTCTACTCCAGGTCCCAGCCCAGGGGTCCTGAGGATAGTGGTGAACCACTTGAACTGATGGTTCCTTCCCCTGGGCTACTTCCTGCTCCTACCCTTTAGCTTGTGGGGGCTTCCTGCCCTCCCTCTGTACAAGCCAGGTGCCCCTTACCTAGGGTCTTGGACTTCTTAGCCCACTGCAGCACTTCTCCAAACTTTCCTCTGCTTCCCTTCAAACTGTTCTCTGCTCCAATACCAATCCTTCTGCTCCAACTCCTTCCCTGTCGGATTGGAGCAAGGGTCTTTATCAGGTAACTGACTGCAGGTGCTCTAATTGGCTTCAGGTGCTCTAGTTAATCTATAGCAAACTTTCTTCCCTCTACAGGGAATAAGGCTCCCTTCTAACCCTCTCCTGCTGCCCTCTGGCCACGCTGTATCACACTGTGTACTGAGAACTCCAAGGCTTTTCCATGCCATGTGCTGTGAAGCTTGTGTTTGGGACACAGGAATTAGAAGCCACTTGGCAAAAGGAATATAAAGGGCAGCTGCATCATCTCCATTTTGTCTTCAATTCCTCTTCCTACCTCTGGAGCAACTTCTCTACAAACTGAAGGCTTGAACAAAGGACTGAATAATATGGATGTGTACCAGAGAGCCTTTCAAGCCAGAAACTCACCAATACTGCTAAGAACCAGATGTATAGATTTCTGAATGTATCTGACTGCTTTCCCATTTAACAACTCCCTTTTTCTTTTCTTTTCTTTCTTTCTTTCTTTCTTTCTTTCTTTCTTTCTTTCTTTCTTTCTTTCTTTCTTTTATAATAAACCTTTAGTTTAGATGCTTTCTTGCTTATAAACCTCTAGTTTAGATGCTAATGATTGGCTGGCATCGTAGTATTTTGAGTAAGATCCAAACCTATACTGACCTGGTAATGTGGCTGACTCTGGGGTCAGAAGAACACTTTGTTTATGTGAGCAGGGTTTTTAAATAACCTCTCACTGTGCTGGACCTAGGTGCTGATTGGGAGTCAGAGAACTGGAATGCAATAAAGGGGGCTGTGTGATTTCTTTTTTCAGTTTCTCGATAACCAGTGTGGGAGATCAGAAGCACAGTTGGTGACTGGTTGGTGAGTTTAACTTCCGTGTTAACCACCAGTTTGGGGAGCCTCTGCTCTCCCTTTTTCAGCCTGCCCTGGTCTTGGCATTTTCAGTGAGGACTAGCCCAGGCACACTGGGTCACACTAAGTATTAAAGTTAAATTAATAGAATGTTTTTTATGAGAAAGTTTTATGAAATCAACGGAACTCCTTTGTTTTCTTTCATCCGAGCAGGGTTTCCATTTTCCAAACCTGATGTGATCTCCCAGCTGGAACAAGGGGAAGAGCCGTGGGTCCCAGACCTGCAGGGTTCAGAGGGAAAACAGACCCTGAGATCTCCCTGCAGAGGTAAGGAAACATTAAACCAACTCTGAGTGTGGAAGTGCCTGAAGGAAACATCTGGGATGCCCTACCAAGCCCTTGAGAGGTGTCTCAGTTCATTATTGTTGCCAGCAGGGGTCATATCCTCAGGGTAACTATAGCTCATGGCTTCCCGTAGATTCTAGCAGACACCAGGCAGTATCTTCCTCCCTTCCCCCTGAGAATTTGGATGGGATTTGAAAGCCAAATTGATCCCCTCCTCTCTCGTGTTTTGGGGAAGAGTATGGGGGAGTTCAGTTTGTGATTTTTATTTGACCTCCCTCCAGCACTTAGTTTGTTTTGGCTTTTCACTTTTCATCCCTGTTTGATGTTTCTGTCTTTTTCACCACAGGTGATGCAATGGCATGTGAGAAAGAGGAGCAGAATTCTCAGCAGAAAAATGTTCAGCAAGTGGATAAGCACAGAGCATTATTGCAAAGATCAAAAAGCCATGTGTCCAGGAGTCATGAGGAGGAAAAATCCTGTGAGATTCAGCACAGACCAGAAAGAGAACAAGGAAACCAGCCGGGGGTGAAAATGGGTAAACGTATTTCCTCTCAGGGAACTCAGAAGGACCTCAAGGAAACCACAACAAAGCAGGAAATCATCATTGGAAAGAGAAAAAATACATGCACAGAGTGTGGAAAAAACTTATGTGACTACTCAGCCCTTCTTAATCATCAGAGAATCCACACAGGGGAAAGGCCCTATCAATGCCGTGAGTGTGGGAAAAGCTTCACTCACAGATATTCCCTTTCTGTTCATCAGAGAATCCACACAGGGAACAGGCCCTACGAATGCCGTGAGTGTGGGAAAACCTTCAATTGCAGATCAGACCTTTCTAAACATCAGAGAATCCACACAGAGGACAGGCCCTACGAATGCCGTGAGTGTGGGAAAACCTTCAATCGCAGCTCAGACCTTTCTAAACATCAGAGGATCCACACTGGGGACAGGCCCTACGAATGCCGTGAGTGTGGGAAAACCTTCACTCGAATATCAATCCTTTCTGTTCATCAGAGAATCCACACAGGGGAGAGGCCCTATGAATGCCGTGAGTGTGGGAAAACCTTCAATCGCAGATCAGCCCTTTTTACCCATCAGAGAATCCACACGGGGGAAAGGCCCTATGAATGCCGTGAGTGTAGGAAAAACTTCACTCACAGATCAGCCCTTTCTGTTCATCAGAGAATCCACACAGGGGACAGGCCCTATGAATGCCGTGAGTGTGGGAAAACCTTCACTCGCAGATCAGGCCTTTCTAAACATCAGAGAATCCACACCAGGGGAGAGGCCCTATGAATGCAGAGAATGTGGGAAAACCGTCTCTTTGCACTCAGCCCATATTAGCTATCAGAGAATCTGCAAGGGCAGTGAACACGATAAAAACCTCTAGGGCTATCAGTTTTTTTTCTTTAATACTTTTCCTGATTCCCACATAGTAACTTTTTAAATCTGTTTGAACTGTTTGCATCCCCGTTATCCCTCAGCTTGGCCAGATGAGTGGCCCATTTATGCCTTTTGTAGTTTGCCTTCTTTTGAGGTGGGCCCATTTGTCCTTTCTATCAACTCAATTATCCCACAAGTAACTGGAGTGTGCCCTTCCTATGAGGAACCAGGGAGCGTCACATTTATACCAGTCCTCCTATTGCAAAGTTATTGTTAGAGTCGCCAGTGATACAGATTGTATCCTTGCCAGTTGTTCTCACGTTGCTCTGGGTTGTGCTGAAGAGCAGTTACATTGGGAATTTTTCATGTTATAGTTAAATAAAAAGGAGCAGGGGGAAAAAGTGTCATTTCGGCCTCTGTGACACTGGAAGGAGATGGGGTGGTTCAGAGATTCCCTCCTTCCCCATCACTCCAGAACTGTTACATTTTGGCTTCTCTGTGCAGAGTTTATTTTCATCACATTCTGTCCCTCCACTTCTCAAAATGTCATTTGAGGAAGAGTTCTCAGCTGTCTGTGCTTGGAGATGATGCTTTGATTTCTTTCCTCCTATATCAGAGTCGCTGTGACTGGAGATGAAAGTGTCAAAGACCTGGAAGGGGAATTTGAATGGATCCCAAACATAGTGTGATTATTTGGTGTTTAAATTCCAGGTTTCATCTATTGGTAAAGCCACTTCTGGCAAGAAGACTATTTTGTCCCCCATTATGGGATGCTGGGATACTTACAATTTTGTAAATAACATAACTGACTATTGAGAGAGTGCTGAGTGAAGCTGCTTTGAATGGATCAGAGGAGAATGTGATGGGAGAATCTCTTGTCCTGATTCTAAATAGTCAGATGTAACCTGCTCTGGAATTTCTCTTCATACTTTCATTGTCATGTATTGTAGCCCTGAGGATTAATCTGTTGGTCTGTATAAAATGTCTTTTTGATAAATTTAAGTATGTAATAGGCTTATAGATTAATAGATTTGCAATAGCTGAAATGCAAGACAGACATCCAGGTCAGACATCCAGGTCAAACATCCTGTGACGCTAAAGGTAACCTTTAGGACCCTTACTCAGAAAAGTAATAATAATACAAATTACCTACGCAAATGTCTGGAGACCTTTAACTGAACCAATAACAGTAAAGGATGGAAATAGGGATTTTTGCCCACAAATCTAACAAGTACACCACAAATGCGTACATAACTGTCACTCATATGCACACATATGTTAGCCTATGAGGCAGGTGTACCCTAACATTTCCGTGGGGGAAGATGAAATTTGGGCATAGGAGGAAGGATTTCTGAATAATGCTCTATAAAAGGTGAAACAAATCACTATTAGGCAGGTGATACACCCATCTATCTGTTCCTGTTTACCCATCGCCTCAACTCCATCTACGCATCGATGCTACCCATCTACAAGGCTATTAACTATTAATAGGCCGTGGTATTATTTCCTTTCAAAGCTGTAAGTATAAAGGAATCTAGTTTCTGCTTTAACTTTTAAAAAGCACCTAGTTTATATAGGGTTAAAGTCATACCCATACTATCACTTCCTCTACCAAAAGTGTGAACAACACCCAAAGTGCTACTACACAGAGTGAGTTTATAACAGTGTATTATCATAAATATCTCTCTTAAAGAACTGTGATATTTGTAACTTTGTGATCTCGAACTGTTTTAATATTTTTACACTTTCTTGTTGTTTCATTGATTTTAATAAAAGGTCTTTATGACTATTTCTGTCTCAGTGTAAGTTCCTGTCATATACCCCGAAGCTCCTTTTATAAACTCTGTGAAGCCTGATTCAGGACGAACTTTATCTTCTGATCATACACATTGGCGAGCCATACCCATGTTATTAATATCTATTAATTATTAATATTACTAAATAATTAGAAAATTAATTATCAAATAAAATTAAAACTAAGTGGATAAATTCCACCGACCCTATTAACCCACCCCAGATCAGGCTACAGTATTCTGTCTCTCTGTGATGTGGGTTTCTCTCTTTCCTGAAGGCTGTTTGCTCACCCAATTGGATATTAGTTCAGTTCGATAGGACGTAGCTCAGATTTATTGGAGAATTGAAGACAAATGACCATTTCCTAAAGTCCTCATTTGTCACTTCAGCTTTGCTTTTTCCCCACCCCTCCATGGTGACAGTTCAAGTGCAGTTCTGTCAACAGTGGAGAACTCTCCAATTTACTGCACATGCTAACAAAGAAACAGCAGTGATTTAAAATCTCCATTCGGAAATGGTGAACAACAGCAGAAGCCCAACTAACTGAGGGAAGTGCATATGATCACAGTGTAGTTCAATTATTTAAGTCAGTATTTTCTCAGATCGGTTGGGGAGAGAATTCCACATTAAGTGATTTTTAACTTGGCAAAATGCCCATGTATTTGGTTCCCGAAGCATTTTTGTAACCCATGCCCCACAGAAGATCTTTCCTATTCGGAATGCTCCCCTTCATGATGCAGATGTTGAGGAAAGAGAAGTGGTATTTTTGTTCAATTTATCCTTAATAGATGCTCAAAATGTGTATAAAATGAAATCAATGTTGGAAATCTAATAGCTGCAGAAAAATAGCTCTTTTTAAATAGAAATTCCAGCTCTGGTAACGAAGATTCTGATCCAGGCCTGTATCCAGTCCCTTGCCTGGACCTGTATCACCAAATTAAAGAAAAGCTGGGCACGTTTCCGGAAGCCATTGCTTACGACACTGCTGAGCTTTTGAGTGGTTTTGTAAAGCATTCTACTTCTGAGAAGTGTAAATTCACCCTAAAAAGGGCAAGGAATCAAAGGGCATCGGGAATGTATGTTTTTTCGGATGGGGCAAGAAAAGGGAGTAGCATTGTCCCCCTTGGGTAGCCCCTGTTCAATTCCAGGTCAGAAAGCAAAACTCTCCTGCAAGAATATCCAAAAAATATTGGGTTTCACTTCATAAGTACAGTTTTGTGGCAATTAAATGATGACCCTAAAATTTCATAAAATCAAAGAACGCTGAACAAAAAAGTGTGGGAAATACGGCTGTATCTGAGAAAATGGCTTGGAATGAAGGAAGACAAAAATTGATCGGTCGAGAGAAAAAGCCCTGTTTCCCCCTAGTTTGGAACTTCTCTCACAACTACTGGAATAGAAAAGCTAAACAAATGGTGTTCTATTGTTGCAAAGGAGATTGAAGTGAGGCCATTTTCTCCAGATAAAAGAAAATGGTCATGTCAGGAGTGGGATTTGAAACCACGTCTCTATGCAGAAACCAGAAGACCCAAGAGAGAGGAAAAAAGAGTCTTAAAACTGGCACTTTGGACAAGTCCACAATCCTAATGCTACAAAGTATGTGACTTATCAACCCTAGTTTTCATTAATATTTAGGGAGGCCAAGATGGCACATCTCTTTCAACTCCTAGAGACCTTCTCCAGCACAGCTGATTTTTAGGCACACTCACCCGGACCTAAAGTTACACGTTCCCTGGAGTTCCATGAGTTCTGCAGTGTTGGAATCTCCCTGCTCACGTTTTAAGCGAACAAAAGATGGGTGCTGGCATTCTGAGACCCTCAAAATCCTGCCCTGGGAGCCAGGCAGTTAAGCAACCAACATCCACAACCTCTACCATGATCGCATCCTGTCTAGCGACAACTCACTTATCAATAGCTGGGGTCTGAAATCCTCATTTCTGTGTTGTTCTATCACTGTAGTCTCCACTTTCCTATTGCTTGTCTGCATAATCTCTGTCTGGTTCTGTGATTGTTTCTGTCTGATGGATAATTAATTTGTTGGCTGTAAAGCAATTCAGGTGGTGCGGTATAACTGGTTAGATAACCATGTTACAATATGTTGGGATTGGTTAGTTACATTTCAGTAAAATGATTGGTTAAGGTATAGCTAAGCAGAACTCCAGTTTTACTATATAGTCTGCAGTCAATCAGGAAGTAATGGGGGGGAATGGGAATGGGAGTAGGGGAATTGGAGTTATGTTTTGCTAAGGGGGGGAATGGGAACAGGGACACAGACAAGCCTCTGTGGTGTCAGAGCTGGGAAGGGCGATACCGAGGAAGGAAATTGGAATCGTTGTTTGCTGGAAGTTTACCCCAACAAACATTGAATTGTTTGCACCTCTTGAACTGCAGGTATTGCTGCTCTCAGGTCATGCGAGAAGGACCAGGGAATGGGGGCGTGATGGGATAACCCCTCTAAGAAGTACATCTTTCAGGGTGTGAAAAACCCTGGAATCAGTATAATTAAGCTGCCCTAAGCCATGGTTAGATACTGCTAAATGAAAGGAAAGATTGTTCTGTCAATGTAGCTATTACAGGGATGGAAAACCCCTCCACTCACTGTAGCAACTGTCTACTCCACAGTGCTGTAGCAGTGTCACAGCAGCATTTTAAGTGTAGACAGCCTCAGAGTGAGACCAGGTCTGGCTCTGTGGATGCTCAGGCACAACAACAAGAGCAGTGACAATACACTGATGCTTCCATAGTTGGCAGGATTCAAACTTGCCTGGGGAGACCCCAATGGATTTCTAGTCCATCACCTTAACCACTCGGCCACAACTACTTGATGTATAGGTGCTTCACTACACAATGATTCTGTTCTCACTGAATTGTCACTTCACATTGCTCAGACCAGCTCCCCCAGCACACTCCTGGCTGTGCATTAGTGTAGGTGTGTCCATGGCTGAACAACAAGGGTTCCTGCCCATTTCCCTTCCGGCTGGAGCATGATTAGAGTGTGTTCGAGGTTAATGACATTGCTATAGATTGTTGTGTATTCCCCACACTGACAATTCAGACCGCCCCGTTCCTATTCGAATCTGCACCAGATCATGCCAATAGCCAGGGTCAAGATTTCTCTGGGGCACTGAAATGTTTCAGGGGGTTGGTGCATGAACTCAGCCTTGCATCCATCCCAGATGTTTCATGGACTAACAGCAGCAGCGTAAAGAAAGAGCTGATCCAATATCTCACTGTCAGAGGTGAAGGTGGCCTCGTCCCATCTGCATGACCATTGCCATTGCAGGAGAGAAGGTGTCAATGGAATCGAATGCCCTGGCTCAGACAAGAGACACAGGGAGGTTTTGCTGTTCATGGATCTGTGCAAAGGAAATTGTGTCTCTGTGAAATTGAGGAGGGAAATGAAACGTCCCCATGGTGGCCCAATGCCCTAAGGAATGTGGGCGATGGACTCCGGCTGGGAAATGATTTTACAGGATCAATGTATTGCCCTGATTAAAAGCTATGGCTAAAAGGCAGCCCCTGGTGTTCGTACCTGAACCTTTGTAGGGATGCCCGAGTGGGTATCAAGTCCATTGTCTTAACCAGGGGTAGTCGATTATTTTATCTAGATTCAAATTTCTTGGTCAAGGCATAGTCAATGTATAGACACCAGAGAAAATAATACACTGATGATAATCAGAAGAATATAGAAATATTTTGCAATCACTATGGGCATAACTATGATAATTGTTTTGTGTTTCACTCTTTATATATGGCACCACCTTCCTTGCCTTTAGACTTCTAGTTTACCAAGGGTAAAACTAAACATCTCTTCAGATACCAGGGCATGTTTGTGTTCATTCCTGCTAGCTACACAGGGATTTGATGTAGCTGCTTTCAATCCTCCGGCTCTGCTGGGATAAGTAACATTTCAGGCTGTCACTGAACTGAAGGAGGGAGATCATTTTTTGACAGGTTACGCCTCCTCTTAAAGGTGTTTGTCTTGCAGCCTTGGTTCCCAGGTCTCTCCGGAGGGAAGAAAGTTTCTGTGCAAAATACCAAAACTTTTAACAGAGCGGAGGGAAAGGCAACGGCCACATGATGAGGCCAATATGTACCACAACATGATTCTTTTATGTGGGATGACTCTGAACACTGACTGATCTGCACTCTCTTGTGTTTGAAGAGATGTTGAGTTTTGCACTTGGGAACCTATAAGGCTGAAGCAACGTTATGGATAGTGACACTGCGACTGAAGGGTGATTTAAGGTTGTAAAAATTGTTAAAAACACTGAGCTTAAACGTGAACTGCCTGTTATTAAAGGCTGGTTTCCCCACGTCGGTTCCATAAACTCTGCTAGAAAGGCCCTGGGTTCTCTCCTGCCTCGGTGGGAACTCAAGGGAATCGTCCCCTGCTGCCCTTGGCTCCAGGCTGGTTTTCCTGGGGAGGGGGCGTGGAATTGATTTGTTTGCTGTTGAGAAGGGAGCCAGGCCAGTTCTCAGGGAACAAGAACTCCCAGCATCTGCCCAGCCCAGCCCAGGCTGCTGCCCTGTCCCAGCCTCTGTTCCCCTGGGGGCCCTGCATGTTTGACTCTAGAGCAGGCCGGGAGCAGCAGCTGAGGCAGAGGACACCTGAGCTGGGCAGATAGGAGGGAGTTTAGCAAGTGGAAATGGTAAAACCGCAGTGAAGTATTACCTTGGACTCGACGGCATTTCTCCATTGGTCTGTCGGCTTTGGGGCAGGGACAATGACACGTCCTGCTGCATTCATCATTTCAAAGGGTGGCTTAGGATTTTCATTCTCCGCCCTGGTCTACACCCCCCCCCAATTCGAACTAGGGTACGCGAATTCAGCTACGTGAATAACGTAGCTGAATTCGAACTACCCTAGTTCGAAAACTTACCCGTCCAGACGGCGGGGAAGCGAAGTCCGCGGCTCGCAGGTCGACTCCGGCAACTCCTCCTGACGCGGTGGAGTACCGGAGTTCGACCTAGCGCTTCTGGAGTTCGAACTATCGCGTCTAGATCAGACGCAATAGTTCGAACTCCGAGAACTCCCCGCGTCGGACTGCAAGGTAAGTGTAGACCAGGGCTCAGACACGGTGCACAAAGCAGGACTCAACCCAGGGTGCAAACGAAATGAGCCACTCACAGGTTCTGGCATCCACAATGAGCGTTTGGTGCGAGAGCTCAGACCTGCCCCTGTCCTAGAGGGAGCGGGGTGTCTACATGGGGCTTGGACCACTGATCTATCAGCGCCTAACTCCCAAACTTTCAATAACTATTATCAGTGCCCGTGAGTATAACTTAAACCATGAGAAAAACCACACTAGGCTAGACCAAAGGCCCATCTAGCCAGCTAAGCCCTGGTGCCTGCCTGGGTGTAAGACCTAGTGTCTGCCCACACCTGACTCCCTGCCATCTCCACCAGGCCCTGACAAGCTTTCCTTGTGTTTGGATTCTGCAAAGCAGAGGAGCAGGTGACATTTTCCTTGCAAGCTGTGTGTGTGAGTGAATCTTTGGCCAGGTCTGCACTACAAAGTTGTTTCAGCAGAAATATATTGCTCAGGTGTGTGAAGAACACACAATGCTCCCTCGGTTGGCAGCTTGATGTGGCTGGTGTACACACTGCAATGCCATGTCTGGCGACAAAACTGCCCTGTTTTGGTGACAAAATAAAACCACTTCGATGAGAGGCCTAGAGCTTTTTGCAGCAAACTTACAGTGACAGAGTGCCAGTGTAAATGCTGCTGGTCATTAAATCACCATAACTGGCCTCCGCCAGTATCCCACAATGCCCGCCGTGAACTCACCTGCCCTGCATTCCTGCTAAAGAGGCTGGGCCCTCCCCCTTTCCTAGCTCCAGGAAGTTCTGACAGCTGAGCCTGCTGCTCTGCTCTGGCAGCCAGGAGCAAATCTCTGCCGTGGAATGCTGCTCTCCGGCCCTGCGAACACAGAGCAGGGGGCGGGAACTTCCATACATGGGGGGGCCACCGGCATCCGAACTGTGACACCCCACCTAAACAGGGACGGCTGTTTTCTAGTAAAATCACTAAAAGGGAAGGCGAAAACTTGAAAGAGGTTCCTCCTGGCGCTCACGTCCGTGAACCCGAATACTCCCTCAGTCCTCAGAGAGAGACCTGGAGAAGGAGACTTGCTGGAGCAAAGCCACAGGGGTCTCTGAGGTTTCCCTGGCCCCTCGCCCCTGTCCTGCCTGGCTGATGTCAGCATCTCTCTGTGAGGTCACCACCTCCCCACCACCTTGGACCAATAGGCTGAGGTCCTGCCAAAGGCCTTTGTGATGTCACTGCCGCACCCCTCCCTCGCTGTGCCAATGTTCTGCCCCTGGCCAGGCACTTTGGAGGTTTGAGCTACTCCCTGTGGATCACCCCACTCAAGGAGCGTTCGTTCTAGGCAGCAAGCCGGCTAGACAGGGAAACATCAGACGTTGCTCCCAATGCCTGGCCTCAGGCCTGGTCTACACTAAGCGTTTAAACCGGTTTTAGGAGCGTAAAACCGATTTAACGCCACACCCATCCACACTGAGAGGCCCTTTATATCAATATAAAGGGCTCTTTAAACCGAGTTCTGTACTCCTCCCTAACGAGAGGAGTAGCGTTAGTATCGGAATTACCATATCGGATTAGGGTTAGTGTGGCCGCAGATCGACGGTATTGGCCTCCGGGTGGTATCCCACAGTGCACCACTGACCGCTCTGGACAGCAATCTGAACTCGGATGCAGTGGCCAGGTAGACAGGAAAAGCCCCGCGAACTTTTGAATATTTCCTGTTTGCCCAGCGTGGAGCTCCGTTCAGCACGTGTGGCGATGCAGTTAAAAATCAAAATAAAGAAAGAGCTCCAGCATGGACCATGCGGATGTGATCGCTGTAAGGGCAGGCAAATCTGTTCTATCAGCGCTCCGTTACAGAAGACGAAATTCAAAATCATTTTAAAAAAATCTCCAGACAGACGCCATAGCAGGAACTCAGCGCACTGCTGCGTGACAAGCGTAACGGAAAGCCAAAGAATCAAATGGACGCTCATGGACTGGAGGACTCAAGCTATCCCACAGTTCCTGCAGTCTCCGAAAAGCATTTGCATTCTTGGCTGAGCTCCAAATGCTTCTAGGGTCAAACACATTGTCCGCGGTGGGTCAGGGCATAGCTCGGCAATTTACGCACCCCCCCCCACCCCCCCCCAGAAGTGAAAGGGAAAACAATCCTCTCTTGACTCTTTTACATGTCACCCTATCTTTACTGAGTGCTGCAGATAGACGCGATGCTGCAGCACTCAACACCAACATCCTTGCTTCCCCCCCCCCCGCCATGGGTGGCTGATGGTGCAATATGGCTGATATCCATCGTCATCATCAGCCTATTGGCACATGGGGCAGTACAAAAGGACTGGTAACCATGCCGACTAGCATCCGTGAGGTCGATCAAGGGCGCCTGCTCCTAATTTTTCCTCGTAGATGGTGCAGTATGGCTGGTAACCATCTTTGTCATAGTAACAGGGGGCTGAGCTCCATCAGCCCCGACCCTTCATGTGTAAAGAAAAGATTCAATTGCCTCTGGACTAGCAGCGGGATGCTGGGCTCCTCTCCCCCACACTGCTTAATGTCCTGTCTGGACTATCATAGCAGCTGGAGGCTGCCTTCCACTCATTTCTCACTAACAAGTCACTGTGTCTTATTCCTGCATTCTTTATTACTTCATCACACAAGTGGGGGGACAATGCTACGGTAGCCCAGGAAGTCTGGGGGAAGAACGGAATCAACAGGTGGGGTTGTTGCAGGAGCACCCCCTTGTGAATAGCATACAGCTCATAATTTCTGCAGGATCTGACACAGAGCAGCTGTGCTATCTGGTTCTATGATACAGTGGTTCTCTAGTACACTTGCCCATATTCTAGGCAGGACTGATTCTATTTTTAGATACCAAAAAGGAGGGATTGACTCAGGGAGTCATTCCCAATTTTGGCTTTTGCGCCAATGGTGCAAAAGGACTGGTAACCATGATCATCTTATTACCAGTTTATGGTATGGTAGATGGTACAGTATGGCTAGTAACCATCTCTGCTGTCATGCAAAAGCAAAAGCATGCTGCTGTGTAGCGCTGCTGAATTGCCTCTGTCAGCGGCATCTAGTACACATACTGTGACAGTCACAAAAGGCAAAACAGGCTCCATGATTGCCATGCTATGGCATCTGCCAGGGCAATCCAGGGAAAAAAGGCGCGAAATGCTTGTCTGCCGTTGCTTTCCCAGAGGAAGGAGTGACTGACGACATTTACCCAGAACCACCCGCGAAAATGATTTTTGCCCCATCAGGCACTGGGATCTCAACCCGGAAATTCCAAGGGGTGGGGGAGGTTGCGGGAACTATGGGATAGCTACGGAATAGCTACCCACAGTGCAACGCTCCAGAAATCGACGCTAGCCTCGGACCGTGGACGCACACCACCGATTTAATGTGTTTAGTGTGGCCGCGCGCACTCGATTTTATACAATCTGTTTTGCTAAACCGGTTTATGTAAATTCGGAATAATCCCGTAGTGTAGACGTACCCTCAGTTTTTCAGAAATTAGTCGACTTTATGGCCCGAAGAGACCATTAGAGCATCTAATCTGACCCCCTGCGTATCACAGGCCTCCTGTATGACACAAGAGCTACTTTTGAGGCAAACACATTCCAGAAATGCATCTAGTCTTCATTAAATGACATCAGGAGATGGAGAATCCACCACTTTCCTTGGTAGCTTGTTCCTGTAGTAAATCATCCTCGCTGTTGAATTTTTGTGCCTTAGTTGTAATATGAATTTGTCTCTTTTCACCTTCCAGCCATTGGGTCTTGTTATGCCTTTCTCTGCTCAATTCAAGAGCCCTTTAATATCCAATCTTTTCTCTCCATTAAGGCACTTCAACACTTCAGTGAAATCACCTTTCAATCTTTTGATAAGCTAAACAGGTTGAGCTCTTTCAGTAGATCACTAGAAGGCATTTTTCTCCAGCCCTCAGAACATTAGGTGGCTCTTTGCTGCCCCAGCTCCAATTTCACAACATCTTTTTCAAATGAGGACACCAAAACTGGAGGCAGTATTCCAGTATCAGTCTCACTGATGCCGTGTCAGCTCCTGTGATGTTATTGACATGATTTGTAACTGTATAGATCACCATTGCAACCACTGTTCTATATTTGCAGCCAATATTGTAGAAAGGTTGTCGTGTAAGGGGTCTATGGAGAGGTTCTGACTGGCTGATTATAATGATGCTATCTCTAGATGTGTATCATTTTTGTAGTTGACGTTATTAATATTGGCTCTATGCTGTCTGTATTTCAGCTACACAATCGACCCATTGAGAGAAGGCAGATACACCTTGTGACTCAGGAAGGTCTGCAGGGACCTGCCTATGGAGAGAACTCTAAGGTTTTTCTATGCCACGTGCTGGACAGAGTGTCCTTGGGACAAAGAAAGCAAAGACCACATGGCAAGAGACTATAAAAGGCTGATGCCTCATCTCCATCTTGTCTTCAATCCTGCTTCATACCTCTGGAGAGACTTTGCTACAAACTGAAGCTCTGTACAAAGGACTGAATGGCCCATCCCAGAGGAGGATGTACTCCAGAGACTTGATTTGAACCTGCAGCTTATTCCATCACTGCTACAAGCCTGAACCAAGAACTTTGCCATTACTGTATGTGAAGGATTAAAATCCATGTGCATTTTATATAACAACCTGGTCTATGGCTTGTGCCAGCTCTTTTCCAGACCCAAAGTCCAGAGTATGGTCCGGGGACGAGAGGCCTAGCAAATAGTGATCAGTTAAGAGAAAGCTGGGTAAACAGAAAGCCTTGCTTGCTGAGATAGGCCTGGTCAGCAAATTGCCAGATGTTGGAGCTAAGAACTAAAGAATTGTGTCTTATTCAGAGTTGCAGATTGAGCAAAGAATCCCTGTTCCTATTGTGTTAGTCTCTTCTGTAGGGAGACGTTTTTCCCACAGAGCCAACCTTGAGTTTATGAAAAGTTGGCACATGTCAGTATAAGATATGGCATCCTTCCACCTCCCTTCCCAGGGACCAATGCCTGCCTAAAGACACACAGAAAACTATCTTTATTGCCATATACTTTCACTGTTTCTTTGCTTTAACCCCTAGGAATGTACCTGTTGGACAATCAAAGGAGTTGCTCCATTCCTATGGACCTCAAATCAGAATTCAACATATATATTTTATACTAATAACATATTATCAAAGTATTAATGAAATGTTAACTTGCTAACTTGAGACCATGGGTGGAGACATTATGTAACCTGTTAACCATTGGCTACTGTGCTATCTTGTCTTGCTGCAAAACCTATCCCAGGGTTTGGAACTGCCTACGCCGTCACTTTCCCCCACCCATGGAAAATCTATATATTCTATTGTAATTAATTAATTAATAATGTCCCTGAGCCTAATAAGCCCACTCCGCCAGCGCTGTGTGTAATAAACTCCTATTCTTTTCCTCTACACAATGGAGATTTATGTTCTTCACAGACACCTGCTGAAGAAAGAGGAGATTCAGCATCCAGCTTGGCTGAATGTGTCTCCTCTCCCCACAGCTTGGTGATTTTTGAGGAAATGGAGAAGACTGCCTTTGCCTAGCTGTACATCGCTTGCAAAAGAAACAGGTCTTTTTGGTGACAAGTGTTGAAAGGAGCCATTAGGCAAATGTGGAGACAGGAAAAATGTCCCCTAACTGAACTGGCATCTCTGGATGCTGAAGTCACAACACAAAGTGCTAAACAGTATATGAACATGGCTGGTGTTAGAAGAGTCTCTACCAAAGCCTTTTGCCACCAGCAGGGGCCTCTCTGTGCATAGAACTCCTGGTAGTGTGATGGCTGCAGGCAGTGGAGAACTCCATTTTGGCATCTCTTTTGTGGTGAACATCTGCAGTGGCTGTTTAAAGGTCTCTGGATAGTGATCTTTGGGAAGAGCTGGCTGAAGTGTCTTCCTAGTAACCAGGAGATCCTGGCTTGGCCTGACAGTTCTTCCTTGCAAGTCTTGAGGGAAATGGGGAACGTCTGTAGTTTGGAATTTGCAGGTGTTGTCCTGGACCATCAAATGGAACAGTTGCAAGTATTTTCTTGAAGCAGGCACCATGGCTTAGCTGGCTAAAGTACCTGTCTAGTAAACAGGAGATCCTGGGTTCAACTCCTAGTGGTGCCTTGTTGTATGGCTTTGTCTCCTCTGCTCACATTTTCCTGTGTCTTTCCGGGAAACAGAAGAGACCTCCCTTGTTATCCAAGTAATTGCTTGCTAAGGAAAAAGTTTCTTTGGAGAGAAACATTGGAAAGAATCAAATCACAAGCCTGGAGTTGATGAAAAGGCTGCTGTGACTGGCATTAGCATGGTGGTTGCTTCAACTGCAATTGCTGCAACACGAGAGCCTGTGCCACACGTCCTTGTGATTCGCTGGGGATGTCTGCACACAGATATCATGTCATCTTCCTTTTGATTGTCACTGATGAAAAATGGAGCCGCTGGGAGAAAAGTCCCAGAGGCACCTGCCAGGTAAAGTGGAGGTTAGAGATGCAGCACCCAGTGGTGCCTTGCCAAATGTGTCCACTCCTCCCACCTTTTGGTCAATCTTTTGGGGAAACAGAGAAGACTGCCTCTGCCTTGCAATGCTTCCAAAAGAAACCGGTCATTTTTTCTGACAAGTGTTGGAAGGAGGCACCTAAGAAATGTGGAGACAAGGAAAAGGTCACCATAACTCAACTTGCATCCATGGCTCTTGAGGCCACAACGCAGAGCACTAAGCACTGTACGACCACAGCTGGGGACAGAAGGGTCTTTTCCACAGGCATTTTCCACTAGCAGAGTCCTCTCTGTGCGCAGAATTCCTGATAGTTTGATGTCTGCAGGCACTGGAGATCACTATTTTGGCATCTCTCTCACTGTTTCAGTGAACATCTGCTGTGGTTGTTGAAAGTCTGTGATGGGATCTATGGGATGCAACCTGAACAGTGGGACCCCTGAGCCCTGTGTCCCACTGCCTGGGCTCCCTCTCACACGATGATGCTGTGAAGAGCTGTGAATCTCTGGCAGATATTGCACTTACACAGACATCCACAGGTAGGGACACATCCAACTGTTACATGAATGCTTCTCCCAGCCACTCATAACACTAATGATAGAGAGCCTCCCGCCAATTCCCCCCAGCTCTGCAGTCTGGCGTCCCTGGATCATACTATCTTGCCTTAATCAGAAGCCTGATCAGTGTGAGTTTATTACGCAGAGCCCACCCCTCCCTCACTGTGAATAGTACATGAACCAGCCTTGTAACGGAGCTGCGATTTCCCAAGAACTTCAAGGAAAATACACCAGTTTCATAAAACAGATTTATTAGCTACAGAAAGATGGAGTTTTAAGGATTATAAGTGGTAGGCATAAAAGATCAAAGTAAGTTACCATGGAAATTAAAGATAAATTCACAATCTAAACTTTACACCTGATTACACTAGGCCGTAGTTAGGTTATGCCACAGGAAGGCTTAATGCTCGAGCTGCAGCGCATGCTGGGCAGGCTTAAGGCCGGGCTCCCCATGGCAGGAGAGAAGAAGACGACTCGGCCCCTGGAGGGGCAGGCTGGGGCTTCCTGGATCCCATTTGCTCACAGCCAGCGCCCTGCCCCCACTCCCATGTCATCAATGGCGCCCCCAGGTCAGCCAGAATGGAGCAGCGGTTTTCACTCCACCAAGTCCACTTATGGCTTACAGGCAACTCCCAAACCCACCATGTTGGCCAGAAAGGAGCCCACTCAGCCTCGCCATTGCTGCTTTTCCTTCCCCCTAGAACCCCGCTTCTCCTGGGCTGCAAGGAGCCACCCCTGGGAAGCCAAGAGGCAGGCACAGGATTCTGCCTCCCAGCAGCCAACCGCACCTCCCCCGGCTTTGCAGAACGAATGGTGACGCTCTACTAACCCCTTTTAGCCGCACTGAGGCGCTTAGCTTCTGCCCTGCCTTCCTCAGCTCGACTTTCCTCTTTTCCCCCCATTCCTGCCTCACTTCCTCCTTTGGCAAGTCACGCAGAGGAGGCCAGCAGGAAGAGCCGGCCTCCACCGGCCAACCTCCAACAGCAGAGGAGGCCAAGCCACAAGCCTCCAAAAGGTGACACGCCGCACTCCTCTAGGTTCTCCAGCGTGACGCCAAGGTGCTTTCTCCACTGCTGTCTGCACCCTCTGTCATGCGGGGGTTGGAGTTATCCCAGGGACAGGCCAATAGGAGAAGGAGGAGGCCTTCCTGAACAGCAAGGGGATCTGGCAAAAGGAAGCCAGCATGTTTCTGCCTGGTTTTGAACCAGGGACATTTTGCGTGGTAGGCAAATGCGATAACCACTGCACTACAGAAACTCCATCTGCTTGGCTGTTGCTCACCCTGGCACAGACCGATGGACAAACCTGGAGAAAGTGGTAGCAGCCCTTCAATAGGTCAGCTGGCAGAGCAGAGGACTGGAGCGGGCACTCAGGAAGTCGTCCTTACGTCGCCCTTGTGACTCCAGCTTGAGGGAGAGCTTCTTTTTCTTCCCCTTGCTGACAAAGCGCAAGAGAAGAATGAAAGTCAGGTGGGCCAACTCGGTGCAGAAGCCCATGCTGCCTTTTCCTGCTGCATAGCCTGAAATGAGGGACTCGTGGCAGTTAAAGGAACTGCTGCACTTTCAGAAAACATCCCACCCGTGCACAAAGGGGGACAGAAGAGCCTGTTAGTCTAGCACGCTCCCAACTGAACTACTTCAGCAGCTGCTCGGTTTCTTTTTGGGCTTCTGCTTTTCTGTCTGGGATGTTGTTGTCAGCTGTGGCACAGAAAAAGGACGTCATTGTGAGCGGCCCATGAAGACAAGATTCATTTTTGCCTTCCTTGCTCGGCTTTACTCGCTTCCTCGCCCTATTCCTGCCTTAGTTCCTGGGTTACCTGAAGGCGACGGGGGGCCAGCAGTACCAGGAGGAAGTTGGGCAGCTAGACCCTGGTGGCAAAAGTCCTGCCGCCACTTGCCACCCCACTCTCTTCTCCCAGCGTCACATATTGGCCACCAGGGACTTGGGGCCCAGCAGCGCAACGGAAGGCAGTGGACAGAGCCACCCTCGCCTTGAAGCTCCGGCTCATTAAACCACATCTTCAGTCGCTGATGGCCAATGAGAGACCAACATCACTTGCTATTTTAGCACTTTAAAATGCCATTGGCCAATCTTTGGATCTCTGTAATGCTGCGCTTCAGTTCATGGGGGAAAGGTGAGAGAAGCGACCTTTCAACTAAAGGCCTGGGGTTAACATCCTAACGCTGTCTCCTACTGTAACACTATTTAATACCGGCCCATCCTGTGCTGGTGAGTGCTCCATTGCTAGATGTTAGTACATTTCAGTTACTGTCAAAATTAAAAAGTTTCTATATGCTTAAAGAAAATGCATTTGTTTTATTTGCTTATATATGGCATGAATAAATACAGGTTTACAGAACCTAGCCTGCAAATTTATCATCTTATATGACAGAGAAAATCATGCGTCGAAATTGTGCGTCAAAATCATGAGCTGAGCTACAAATGCAATGAAAAATAAGATATTCAAAATATTAACATATGGGGGGGGGTGCACCGAAGACACTTCTTGCCTGGGAGAGGCACTTGGTCTAGGGGAGGCCCTGTCAGGGAGAACAGGAGTTAGTCTCACATGCCTATTTCCAGGCTGTAATCTGTGGGATCCCTGCTCTGGGGGAGGGATCGCGGTAGCCCAGACTCAGGGCTGGAACAGGCCCCGGATTGAGGGGGTGGCTGCAGGGTTTGCAGCGCTCTGATGTCTCAGACAATGTGTCTCCCCAAAGCCTCAGAGCTGCGTCCCCAGAAGGCTCCTGCGCTGCCTCCGCTCCTTTCACAGTCTATAGCAAGGAGCAGCAGCAAGGGTCAGGGATGATCCATAGGGCACTAGGTGGGGGGCCGAGGCTTCAGGAGCCCAGAGTGTGTGTCTGTCTGGGGCATTTTGGCTGAGACCTCAGGGACACATTGTGAGGCAGAATCCCAGGCATCTTATGAAAGGAGCATAAGGACGTAAGGACGTACGAACGGCCAGACTGGGTCAGACTGGGTCCATCTCGCCCAGTATCCTGTCTTCCCATAGCGGCCAAAGCCAGGTGCCCCAGAGGGAATGAACAGAACAGGGAATCACCAAGTGATCCATCCCCTGTCGCCTATTCCCAGCTCCTGGCAAACAGAGACTAGGGACACCATCCCTGCCCATCCTGGCTCAGAGCATGTCCTCCATGAATTGATTTAGCTCTTTTTTTGAACCCTGTTATAGTCTTGGCCTTCACAACCTCCTCTGGCAAGGAGTTCCGCAGGTTGACTGTGCGTTGTGTGAAAAAATACTTCCTTTTGTTTGTTTTAAACGGGCTGCCTATTCATTTCATTTGGTGACCCCTAGTTCTTGTGTTATGAGAAGGAATAAGTAACACTCCTTATTTACTTTCCCCACACCAGTCATGATTTTATAGACCTCTAGCATATTTCCCCTTAGTCAGCTTTTCTCCAAGCTGAAAAGTCCCAGTCTTATTATTCTCTCCTCATATGGCAGACACTCCATACCCGTTTCTGAACCTTTTCCAATTCCAATACATCTTTTTTAAGATGGAGCGACCATATCTGCACGCAGTATTCAAGATATGGGCGTACCATGGATTTATACAGTGGCAATAAGATTTTCTCTCTTATTCTCTGTCCCTTTCTTAATGATTCCCAACATTCTGTTCGCTTTTTGCCTGCCGCTGCCCATTGAGTGGATGTTTGCAGAGAACTATCCACAGTGACTCCAAGATCTCTCACTTGAGTTGGAACAGCTATTTTACATCCCATCATTTTACATGTAGAGTTGGGATCATGTTTGCCAATGTGCATCACTTTGCACTGATCAACATTGAATTTCATCTGCCGTTTTGTTGCCCTTTCACCCAGTTTTGTGAAATCTCTTTTTAGCTCCTCCCAGTCTGCTTTGGACTTAACTATCCTCTGTAGTTTTGGATCATCCGCACATTTTGTCATCTCCCTGTTCAGCAGATCGTTTATGAAGATGTTGACTAGTCCCAGTACAGACACCACTAGTTACCTGTTTGCATCCTGAAAACTGTCCATTTATTCCTACCCTTTCCTGGCTTTTAACCAGCTATTGATCCACGTGAGGACCTTCCGGAGGTGAACGTAAGCTGGTACATTCCGGTATGGGGTACTGGCAAGAGCGGGTACGCTGTGCCAGCCCAGCCCGGCTTCCCCAGGCTGGTGATTTAAAGGGCCCAGGGCTCCCTGCAGCCTCCCAAGCGCCCCTGGCAGAGCCCCGGGGAGCAAATCACTGCCCTGGAACGCTGCTCTCTCCCGCGCTACCAACACAGAGCAGGGGCGGCGGGAGCTTCCTTACAGTGGGGGGGTCACTATTGTCTGAACTGTGGCACTCCCATGAAAACCCTTCCCCAAGGACCCACACTCACACCACCTCTCCCCCCGAGGCCACACCCACAGAATGCCTCTCCCCCCCCAAGACTCCCCCTTTCCCCCCTCCATCATTTGTCCTAACAGCCAGTTAAGAGTGGTGGGGCCACGGCCCTCTAAACCCCCTGTTCCAGCACCCCTGACACAGAGCTAAGCAGCAGTGTGTGTGTGTGTGCGTGTGACAGAGGCTGCTGTGCTGAGCTGAGCCAGTGAGGGAAGCGGGGGCTGATGTTGGGGCTGCCCCCTCCCCCTGCCTCAGGACTGGTTGCTTGCAGCAGCTGTCTGAACATAGAGACAGTGTGCGACACACTCCCTCTCCCCACACACACACTCCCTCTCCCCACACACACACTCAGTCTCTACCCCGCCACGCACACCGCAGTTGAAAAGCAGCTGGCAATCCAGTAAGATGCCCATGGAACGGTGGGATAGAGAAACCTGCATCATGTGATGCTGTACCGGCCCATGAGGCATTGCAAACCCTTCCCAAAACACCCTGCAGCCAGTTGCACAGCTACCCACAGTGCACTGCTCTCTGTGGCCATCCAAGATTCTAGCATGGATGTGCTCTGGACATGCAACAGCTGTTTAATTAAAACACTTTAAAGCCGCATTACCCAATAGTGTAGACACAGCTTGAGAGTGAGACAAGACCCAGCTCCCTTGGGACTAAAGAACCACAATTTTCTCCATAGTTGGCAGCATTCAAACATGCGCAGGGAGACCCCAATGGATTTCTAGCCCACCACCTTAACCACTCAGCCACAACCACTTGGTTGAGAGGTGTCTCTCACTGCACTCTAGTTCTGTTCTCACTGAGTGATCAATTCCAGTTGTTTCCTCAGACCAGCTCCCCCAGCACACACACTGCTGTGCCCTTGTGTAAGTGTGTCCATGGCTGAACTGCAAGAATTCCTGCTCATTTCCCTTCTGGCTGGAGCATGGTTAGAGTGTGTTTGTGGTCAATGATGTTGCTGTAGATTGTTGTCCATTTCCTGCCTTGATCATTCAGACAGTCCCTTTCCTGCCATATCCCCAGCACAGCAGTGATTGCAATAGCAGGGGGCAGGTTTTCTCTGGGGCACTGAGATTTGTCAGGGGGTTGGTGGCTCCTTTCTTTCCTCACCCTGGAGTAAACTCAGCTTTTAATTCCATCCTTGGTGTTTCAAGGAATAACAACAGACGACCGAGGAAAGAGGTGGACAAGTGGGTCTCAGGGGAGGGGCAAAGAGGTGGGGGCGGTGGGCAGGGCGGGTCTCAGGGGAGGGGCAGAGAGGTGGGGGCGGTGGGCAGGGCGGGTCTCAGGGGAGGGGCAGAGAGGTGGGGGCGGTGGGCAGGGCGGGTCTCAGGGGAGGGGCAGAGAGGTGGGGGCGGTGGGCAGGGCTGGTCTCAGGGGAGGGGCAGAGAGGTGGGGGCGGTGGGCAGGGCTGGTCTCAGGGGAGGGGGCAGAGAGGTGGGGGCGGTGGGCAGGGCGGGTCTCAGGGGAGGGGCAGAGAGGTGGGGGCGGTGGGCAGGGCGGGTCTCAGGGGAGGGGCAGAGAGGTGGGGGTGGTGGGCAGGGCGGGTCTCAGGGGAGGGGCAGAGAGGTGGGGGCAGCAGGCAGGCCGTGGGGTAGGGGGTGGAGAGGCACAAGGAGGCCTTCAGGGAGGAGAGGAGCGAGCGGAAGGTGGACCAGCAGGCCTCAGCCACAGTGGAAGAGCGGGGCTGGGAAGTGGCCAATGGGAGTGAGGGCGGAGCACAGGTGGGGCCTCAGAGAGAGGAGAACGAGGGAAGGGGGTGGAGTGGGCAGGGCCGCCCAGAGGATTCAGGGGGCCTGGGGCAAAACAATCCATAAAAAAAAGTTGCAATACTCTAGAATCCTGTATTCACATGGGGGCCCTGCAGGGCCTGGGGCAAATTGCCCCACCTGCCCCCCCCGGGCAGCCCTGCCCTCAGCCTCTCCTCGTAAGTCCCCTGCCCCCTAATCATTTTTGTTGCCCTCCCCTAGACTCTCTCCAATTTGTTTCTGTAGTGGGGGGACGAAAATTGGACGCAATGCTCCAGATGTGGCCTCACCAGTGCCGAATAGAGGGGAATAATCACTTCCCTCGATCTGCCGGCAATGCTCCTACTAATCCAGCCAATACGACCAGGTACCCATATTGAATGCAGACCCAGCAATATTTGATAAATTGGTTACTGTCCATTCAGGAGGTTATTTCCCAGCTATTCATAAATAATGAAGATGCTCTAAGCGGAGGGGAGAGAGCTGTCCCGTCCGTGTAGTTAATCCATCTCCCTGAGAGGTGGTAGCTATGTCACTGGGGGAAGCTATGGGGGTGGGTGTGCAAGCTGTGGTGTTTACATGGATCTATAAGTTTAATCAAACCCCATTTTTAAAAGCACTGTGGTCTGGGAACAGAAGAGGAGATTGCTGAGGCAGGGCCTGTCTTTCAAAATCTTTAAGATCTCTGACTTACCCACACAGCAGCCATGGGGGAATAGCTCAGCGGTAGAATGTTTGTCTACAGTTCAAGTGGTCCTTGGTTCAAATCCAAGTGCCCCCTTACAAACCTCTTTCTTCAACAAAAATAATGGTATTTCCATTATGTTCAGGAGTTCCACTGAATAGGGATCCCTGAAATGAATAGAAACACTCAATGTTTTCCTGTGCAAATGCATAAAAACCTAGCAAACATGTCCCTTCACTGAAATCAGTTCCAATCCTCTAAAGGATTAAAGAATCCTTATTGAGGTTGCAGGAAAAAACCATCCCGATGGGTAGAAAGAATAGTAAATATGGCAGGCGACAAGCTTGGCTTAACAGTGAAATCCTTGCTGATCTTAAACACAAAAAAGAGGCTTACAAGAAGTGGAAGATTGGACAAATGACCAGGGAGGAGTATAAAAATATTGCTCAGGCATGCAGGAGTGAAATCAGGAAGGTCAAATCACACTTGGAGTTGCATCTAGCAAGAGATGTTAAGAGTAACAAGAAGGGTTTCTTCAGGTATGTTAGTAACATGAAGAAAGTCAAGGAAAGTGTGGGCCCCTTACTGAATGAGGGAGGTAACTTAGTGGAGAGAGGATGTGGAAAAAGCTAATGTACTCAATGCTTTTTTTTGCCTCTGTCTTCAAAAACAAGGTCAGCTCCCAGACTGCTGCACTGGGCAGCACAGCATGGGGAGAAGGTGACCAGCCCTCTGTGGAGAAAGAAGTGGTTCAGGACTGTTTAGAAAAACTGGACGAGCACAAGTCCATGGGGCCGGATGCGCTGCATCCGAGGGTGCTAAAGGAGTTGGCGGATGTGATTGCAGAGCCATTGGCCATTATCTTTGAAAACTCATGGCAATCGGGGGAGGTCCTGGATGACTGGAAAAAGGCTACTGTAGTGCCCATCTTTAAAAAAGGGAAGAAGGAGGATCCGGGGAACTACAGGTCAGTCAGCCTCACCTCAGTCCCTGGAAAAATCATGGAGCAGGTCCTCAAGGAATCAATTCTGAAGCACTTAGAGGAGAGGAAAGTGATCAGGAACAGTCAGCATGGATTCACCAAGGGCAAGTCATGCCTGACTAACCTAATTGCCTTCTATGAGGAGATAACTGGCTCTGTGCATGAGGGGAAAGCAGTGGATGTGTTATTCCTTGACTTTAGCAAAGCTTTTGATACGGTCTCCCACAGTATTCTTGCCAGCAAGTTAAAGAAGTATGGGCTGGATGAATGGACGGTAAGGTGGATAGAAAGCTGGCTAGATCGTCGGGCTCAGCGGGTAGTGATCAACGGCTCCATGTCTAATTGGCAGCCAGTTTCAAGCGTAGTGCCCCAAGGGTCAGTCCTGGGACCGGTTTTGTTCAATATCTTCATTAATGATTTGGAGGATGGCGTGGACTGCACCCTCAGCAAGTTTGCAGATGACA